>NC_028451.1:41296111-41334653 GCF_000263155.2 Setaria italica | reverse complement strand
GGGGAGTGTAAAAGAAGAACAAAGACAATCGGGCCCGTGGCTTTTTTGACTTTGGTTTTGTAAAAGAAGATTTTTTTGAACCGGTGGGGGGTGT
The DNA here is from genome assembly GCF_000263155.2 of Setaria italica. Taxonomy (NCBI): domain Eukaryota; kingdom Viridiplantae; phylum Streptophyta; class Magnoliopsida; order Poales; family Poaceae; genus Setaria; species Setaria italica. Next base: position 41,334,559 of record NC_028451.1, on the reverse strand, counting down.
CCGACAAAAAAACTCCAAGTTGTGGTGTTCTCCTGAGGTTCAAAAAAGTGTTGAAAAATAAGATTTTTAGGGAGGCACGAAAGAAAGTGCGTGAAAAAAAACTTTTTTGAAAAGGGAGAAATAGAAAAAAAGTTCCCGATTTTTTTGTGGCCCCCTTTCTCCCAAAATGAATATTTTTTGAAGTTTATAGAAGGATTACCTTGTGACGGAAAGGGTCAAAATTCCAACCATGGGGGAAAAAGAAAAAAGGAAAACTTTTGGGGGGCGGGGGGAATTTTTTTTTTGCATTTGCACTAGTCCACCAATTTTTTTTTTCTCAAAAAAGTCCCCCTCACATTATTTGGATCTGCTTTTGATCAATGGTTTGAAAGGTTTGGAACTTTTAGAAAACACCCCCATTTTAAATTTTTTGAATCCCCCCCCCCCCCCCCCCCCCCCCCCCCCCCCCAGTCATCTATTCCAACTCTGAAATTTCTTGCAATTATGCTGCAGGCTACTGGCGACAAGTTTGAACGGCCTGCTGTTCATGCTTTCCTTGATTCTTTGATGGATCTAGAACTTGAGATACCTGGATCATGCGAAGTACTGATTGGCAGATTGCTACACCGGCTAGGGAGGTTGGGCATCACTTGTTCTCATACTTCCGCTCGAGAATAGACCCTGCTCATTCTCTCATCTCATGATGGCTTATGTTACCTGCGATGCAGCTCAAAGGAGTCCTCATTGCAAGGCCTTCAGGAGACGGCAGCTTCAGTTTTTGCAAAGAAGTCTGAACCTCCCTCTGAACAAGCAAGCAACAAGAAATTGACTAATACACCACCATTGTCAGCTCCTACCGTAAGCCCACTGGCAAGGTTCCTTCTCACAAGGTTGGTCTGCAGTTCCTGTGTTTTCCCCCTTGCTTAGTATATCAATAACTAGGAATGAGTTTCTGCCGTTGTTGCAGGTGGCAAAACCAAGTTTCGCAAGATCTCAATTCCGGTTGATTTATGCGATAGAAAAGGAAGAGATATTTCATCTTTGATTCGGTGTATAATTAATTTTGAGTGTACATAATGCAATCTTTAGAACTCTCTTTCAGCTATATGGTTCCAGGCATCTGTTGTTTCATTTGTTGTGTTCATGGTGAATAGCATATTTCCTGCTCATTTTCTGATGTATAACATCTCAGGAACAGCGCCGACATATCCAAATTTTACCAGTTGCCAATACTTGAAATATCGTGATTTTTGTTCAGAAATCTCTCTTGTTTTAAACGTATACTAATAAGTTTCGGGTTAGGCGGAACATTTAGTGGAAGTGGCGATTGCGCGCGCAAGTCGCAATTCTGGTTGAAGCTTGAACGATGGCAAGGTCAGCCTAACTTGTTGGCACGCACTCTGCAATTACGCTCCTCGTTGATTGCCGGCTACCAATCACTTGCTGATCATGGCAGACGCTGCAATCCACGGACTAGGGTGAGCATTCCGACTCCCCGCGTGCTAGCGAACTGCAATCTGCGGTAAATGCTTGCATTTCTGCTACCGGTGTCTTAATAAAAGGGCGTTCGTTTTGGTTGCCGGATTGGCCTGGATTGACATATGCATCGGTATATCAGCAGGTGTCAGTTCAGTTCATCACTAGCTTTCACTGTGGATCGCTCATTCTTGAACGGGGTCGGTCCCGAGAAGTTTGCGTCGGTCGGGTGCATCAACGCGAACGCCCGCTACACGGCCGGGTCCCACTGTCCAGCGACTATAACCCACTTCGGCGCTCGACCAGGACAGAGCGGCCGACGTGTTGTCAGAGACGCACAGCTGGACGCCGGGTTGACGACATCCTTTCCTTCTGCGCCCAGTTTCTGCCCTTGGCCGGTTGGCCCCTCCGTGATCTGCCAGTAAATCTCTGTCCCACAACCGTTAATCCCCCGGGGCCCACCCGCAGCCTCACCCGGAAAATAGCCGTTGCGCGCCGGGCGCGTGCACCCACCCCACCCACCCATGGCAACCCCATTCTAAAGCCTTGCCCCTTCGGCACAGTGTTCGAATTCCCGACCGTTGGAGACCCCTACCCCTATCCCACCAGCCCCAACGTTCTTCTCCCCGCCCCCCAGGCTCCTGATCCCCTCCACCGCGGCGCTTCCCCTTCTTCTTCTTCAGTTGTCTCCCTCGCCGCTTCAGGAGGCCACCGCGTAATCAGAGAGAGAGAGAGAGAGAGAGAGAGAGAGAGAGAACCCTAGCGTCCGATCCCCCAAGCCCTAGGCCTACAATTCCGCATCCACCCATGGCGCCCGACACGGGGACGGTGGCGGCTGCGGCGGCGATCGACGAGGCCTACGAGTTCTCCGCGCCGAGATTCTTCGACTTCATCAACGAGGAGACGGAGGAGGCCGTCCGCGCCGCCGAGAGCTGGTTCGAGGCCGCCCAGAGCCACGCTCCCTCCCGTACGTACCCGCGCGCCGCCGCGGCCTTCCTCGTCGATCGCCCTCCCTCCCTCCCCGTCCCGCCCCTGATTTCCCTCGCTGAATTTTTCCTGATCCTTTTTCCCTGTTCCAGGATCGCAGCATTCAACCCCAGGATCAAGGAGTCGAGGGCGGAGGCCAAGGTCGCGATCCTCTGCGATCTAGCGGAAGCCGAGGAGCCGGCTCTGAAGGTAAGTAAGCGGAATGGGATTGGTCCGGTTCCGCCCCGATTTTGGCTATTTCGTGCCGTCCTTCTTATCCTGCGATTTGTGCATTTGCGATTGTGCAGGAGGAGCCCGTGGAGGGGGTAGCAGGAAGCGCCGCCAACCACGGAGCAGATGCTATCGAGGGGTAAGCGACGGAGACATCCCTTTCTGAAATTCACCTGCGATTCATCATGGTGGCAATTTACTCAATTATACTCTAATTGCCTGTTCCCCTCTTCTTATGTGTGTTCAGGAGTACGCAGGAGAAGAAGGACCCGTCATTCGGATCTGTACGTGACTTGGTTCCTGATTGTCAGCGTCGTCTCTGTAGTTTTCAGTAGTAGTTGTGGTGCTCACATCTGAAGTTTTCTTCAGCTATCTGAAGGCAATCCTGGTGGGACGTGTGCCAATGCTGGGAACCACCATGAGGAGGAAAGGTAACCTCTTTTGACTAAGAATTTGTGTCTCGTACTCATTTCGTGTTCAGTGATTGGCTTATATTGAACAATGCCCTCCTTGTTTTGGTCAGTGCTCCACATTCTGAGGCAATGTTGGAATCGCCACCAGCTGATGAAATGTCAGTGTCACCGGCGTCTCAAGAAGAGAAAGAGGAGTCGCCCAAATCTTTCGAGTTTCTCCCGCCCAGAGACCCTGCGGCAAAATGTGAGTTGCTATTTGCTAACTCTGTGGGAGGAAATTGTGGTTTCTGAATCTTGACTTCGACATTCTCATGGCCTTAGCAGCGGATGGTGCTTCGGCCAGCACGCCTAAGATGCAGAGGCCTCCTCCTCCTCCTACCATCAAAGTTGCACCTGCGGTTTCAACATGCGCGAGATCCACACTGAAGACTGAGGCTCGCACGCCGAAAACGCAGGCGCTGTGCAAAGCAGGTCCTGTGGCTGGCTCGATGAGCATCAAGAGGAGCATGGTCAAGTAAGAGTCAAGCTCACCTGTACATATTGTACAATCCTGAGATTGTTTCCATTGTCTGAGTCATTGTCTTTCAGGGGTGATTTGGGGACTGGAAAGGCAGCCGCAGCTGCTGCTGACATTGTGCAAGAAAACCAGGCAGTGAAGAGGCAGAAGCTCGATGATGGAAAGGCCAGACAGGTAAGGGAATGAGATTGAATATGGGACTTGTAAAGTTCATATGGAACTTGTAAAGTCCATGTTATTGTGATGTTAATAATCCATTTGTTGCTGTTGTGCTCAGATATTAAATGTCAAGACCAGGGTGCTGCCTCATAAGGGGAGAGCTGATTTAGCAGGAACCTATGAAATGAGGAGGGCCTATGAGGATGTGCACTCTATGAAGGTATCTGCAAAATTTCTCCCCTGCCACTAATGAGTGACTTGCTTTTAAAGTTTAGTGGGGGATTGGATAGAGATAGCATTAAAGTGTGAGTGTGTGACATGTTTTCTTTTCCGGAATCTGATAAAGGAATCCTGGGGCGTTTTGCTTTGCAGGAAGTGACTCCATATGTATCTACAGCAGAATTGGTTAAGAAGTTTGAATCAGGGACTAGAAAGCTTAGCATCAGTAGCAGCAGATCTGTTTCTCATGTATGTATTCACATCCCATTTCTATCATTAGTTCGTCATTGTTACATACATTGCAATTCCATTTTGCTGCATATATTTATTACAACTGGAATACTGAATCAGGAAAATGGCATTGATAATTAATTAAGGGAAGTGGCTTGACATCCAGATTGCTTATGAATTATGCAGGAGGATGCATCATCACAGGGAAGGCCTAAGCTAGTTTTAACAAGACCAAAGGAGCCTGAGCTTCAGACTTCCCACAGAGTCCGGGCAGTCAGAGTGAAGAGCTTTGCTGAGCTAGAGGAGGAAATGCTGGCCAAGATCCCCAAGTTCAGGGCACGGCCATTCAACAAAAAGGTTAGAATTTGCTTACACTTGGAAGAAGATTGTCTTACTATAACTTAATGCTGACTAGCTGAAATAAGATTGTCTAACTCTAACTGCATGCTGACTAGTTGCTTTTTTCTGCTCTCAGATTGCTGAAGCCCCATCGTTCCCTCCGCTTCCAAGGAAAACTCCACATTTCCCTGAATTCAATGTGCGTATTCTATCGTCGTGGCAAATTCATGAATGAAGACACTCCTTTCATCGTTTCAAAAAAAGACACTCCTTTCATTAATTGATTATTTTGTGCCTTTTCATCGACTATAGGAGTTTCATCTTAAGACAATGGAGAGAGCAACACGATATGCGGACACCTGTTCAGAAATTTCTTCTGCTGATACTATTCAGGTAATGTTACTACTTGCCTAGCTGCCATAATAGGATGTAGTTATTATTCTTTTTACTAAGTTCAGTGCTTCAATCTTGCAGAGTCAAAGTAAGCCACTCAAATTGACACAACCAAACCCACCACGGCTGCATACAGCAATGCGTGCTCGGCCGCCAAGGTTTGCTTTTGCCACATAGAAGCAATGATATCATTTTAATTAGACATTGGCCATTTTTATAATGCTTAATTCTAACATCATCTTTCAACAGTGTGAAAAGTTCTCAGGAACTTGAACTGGAGGAACTGGAGAAGGCCCCCAAGTTCAAGGCCAAGCCACTGAACAAAAAGGTACCATACTTTTCTTATTAGTATATAGAATTTATTAGATTATGAATTTGGAGCTTCAGTTCTGGGCTTTGTTTCATGCAGATTCTCGAGAGCAAGGGAGACATTGGTGTGTTTGCCCATCCAAAGCCTCAAGTGACAGCTCCCAAGGAGTTTCATTTTTCTACCGATGTTCGCTTGGGCCCTCCTTCAGTCGCTGATTTATTTGATAAGGTTGTTATCGGAAATCATATTGTGGTTATACCATTCAACTGTTTTCTGATCAAGGTGTTTTTCAGACCTTATTAAATTCTTTCCTGTTTTGCAGCTATCTCTTCACTCTGATTGTTCTTCAAACAACAACAGGCAAGATATGCCCAGACTCACCAGACCAAACCCTTTCAATCTACACACAGAGGTTTGTGAAATGTGAACTTTCGATTCAAAGCAAGCACTCATGATATCCCTTATTTTCTCATCATGTTTGCTGCAACACAATAATGTGCATCCCTTGTTGCAGGAAAGAGGTCATTTAAAAGAGAGGCAGCTAGAAGCTCAGCTCCTACAGAAGAAGATGGAGGAGGAAAAGGCCAGGGTTCACAAAGCTAACCCATACCCATACACCACAGACTATCCGGTGGTATGTGAAAATTTCACTTCAGAACATTTTCAGTTGCAGCCATCTCTTTGATTCATCCTGTCTAACAAAATCCCTGTTCAGGTGCCGCCAAAACCTGAACCAAAGCCGTGCACGAGACCAGAAGGTTTTCAACTGGAGAGTTTAGTCCGACATGAACTAGAGCAGCAAAGGCTGATGGAAGAGAGGGAGAGAATGGAGCGGGAAGAGGCTCAAAGGAGAATCATCAAAGCTCAACCCATACTGAAAGAGTGAGTAGCACATGCAACCATTTCTCCTAAGAATCCTTCCTTCTTATTTTTTTGTTAGTGAGATACATAAACAGCATTTGTAATCTTGTCACAGGGATCCTATACCACTTCCAGAGAAAGAGCGGAAGCCTCTCACTGAAGTTCAACAATTTGCGTTGCATGTTGATGAGAGAGCAGTTCAGAGATCAGAGTTCGATAACATGGTCAGTCGGTGTTCGATATGGATCCTCTTTTTATTTAGTTATTTACTGGAGCATACTATCTTTGTTAGTACCTGTGAAACAGCTCTTCACACGTAAAAAAAGTTTTACTTACTTTTTGTGCGATGCAGATAAAGGAGAAAGAGAAGACTTACAAAAGGCTGAGAGAGGAGAATGAATTCGCACAAAAGGTACACATCTTTCTTGCTCCCCAGGTGGTTACTTCTCTGAACCTGCTTTTGCTGATCGACTGATGCAATATGTCTGAAGATTGAGGAAGAGAAGGCACTGAAGCAGCTGAGGAGATCCATGGTGCCCCACGCGCGGCCTCTCCCGAAGTTCGACAGACCGTTCCGGCCGCAGAAGTGAGTAAAAACATTTAAACTTTGTCATCCACATGTATGTTCAGCCACCTGAAGGTTGATCTCATGATGGACTGGCGATTGCTACTTCTTTCACAGATCGATGAAGCAGGTGACTCGTCCGAAGTCCCCGCAGCTTCAGGTGGACGAGCGAGGCGCGAGGAGGCATGCCTTCATCAGATGATCCCCTCCAGCTCTGTTCGTAGTTGTACTTCTGTACACACTGCTTGTTGTTTTCTTCTTTCTTTGACGGCCAAGATCATTCCCTATCTTGCCGTCGATCTGTTGTCATGGGCTACTATGATTCTTTCTATGCGGGGTGCTGATCTTGTCAGTCAACACAGCTGACACTGCTCCTGTAGGGAGGACAAGATAGGATCGGTGACTGCCGTTGGGTTTGTAGATTGTGTGTGTGTGTCTGTGTATTTATGATCTCGATGATTACACTTATTCCCTTTATGGATACGTTGCATTGATTTTTGTAGACTGTGTGTCTGTGTTGTGTCTGTGAATTATTATATCTGTATGATTGATATGGATACCTTGTATTGATTTTCAGTCTCGTCAGTCGTCATTTAAGTCGCTTACCTTGCGTGAATAAGATTATAGCAGCTCCAACATAGAATGTCAAGGAAATTGGGCTAGTTTTAAAGTTGAGCTTATTAGCGAAATTTTAAATCTGTGCAGTCACTAGATTATATGGGGAAAAAACTGTGCAAACTAGGCCGCATATACATGAACAGCAGCCAAGCCCACGTGTCGATCACATGTCTGCGCACTCAATTCTCCACTCGCAGTGGAAAGTTTTTTGTGTTGTTTGTGATCGGCGAGTATCGTTCGCATTCGTTTCAAAAAAAAAAAAGTATCGTTCGCATTGTCACATGCTTGTCTTCGTACCCCTGCTGGCAAATAATGGCTTTGACCTGCACAAAAACAGTGGGAGTTTGCAGACAGCAGACGAAACACACTGCCTCCTTCTGAAACGACCCCGTCGCCTTCACGCATCGCGGTCCCTTTTTTTGCCCCTCCAAAAATGCGATGGACTCGTTCAATTCTCTGCAGGTAGCGTGTGCGTACGAGCCCCCTTTTTTTTCAAAGAATTTGACCAGGGGTTGGGTAGGCCAATCACAAATTACGAATAGAAGGATTGATGCGTGCTTTCACGCGGCAGAAAATTCAGCATTTTCTTCTTCTTCTTTTTTTCAGATGCCATGAGCAGCCACTTCTTGGCTAGGTAGGAAAATGCTTTTCATCTGATGCTCACGAGTTGAGTCTGAACAGATAATTCTTGACCGCAAAGCTGGGTTTTTTTGGGCTCCCCCCCCCCCCCCCCCCCCCCCCCCCCCAAACAAAAGGCCTTTCGTTCCTTTTCCTCACAAGTTGATTGTTAAAAACTTAAAATGTATTTTCTGTACGACTTTGGTTGCCGTTGAGCTGATTATCACCACGTGTTAGGATTTGACTTGTTCTTCCAAAAGCTGGTTCCTAAAATCAGTATGCTTCGGGGTAAAATATACTAGCACTTTTGATCTGGTCGTCAGCTTTTTTTTCCTGAATAAATGGAGATGTTGTGGTCTCTTATTGTCTGAGCCACAATTTCAGAAACAACCAGCCTGTTTTTCAAAGAAGAAGAAGAAGGAGGAGGAACAACCAGCCTCCATCTCGTATCAATACCGTAAGTTGAATGCATCTCGTGTCAATAGGGATGTGACATGTCCAAGACCACTTGCTTCCTTTTCTACGTAAGGCCTGGTTTGGTTCACTGATTTAAATTTAAGCACCCGTCACATCGAATGTTTAGATATTAATTAGGAGTACTAAACGTAGACTATTTACAAAACCGATTACATAAGTGGAGGCTAAACGGCGAGACGAATCTATTAAGTCTAATTAGTCCATGATTTGACAATGTGTTGCTACAGTAAACATTTGCTAATGATGGATTAATTAGGCTTAATAGATTCGTCTCGTCGTTTAGCCTCCACTTATGTAATGGATTTTGTAAATAGTCTATGTTTAATACCCCTAATTAGTATCTAAACATTCGATGTGACACGTGCTAAAAATAAGCAAAGGGAACCAAACACCACCTAAATCTCCGTGTGAAGCATCAAGGACGCGAGAAAAACAGTGCGTGAGTCAATAAATTTGCGAAAAGGGGCTGCAAACTGTTTTCAGAACTTTGAATTCGCCATGACAGAATGAAGGTTTTTTTTTTCCAACTAGCTCGAGAAGCTGGTAAAATGAATATAATTTCTTAGGGAGAACTGAGAAGCTACTCCCTCCGTCCCAAATTGCAGGTTATTTTAATTTTTCTATAAATCATGTCTAAATATTTATCAAATATTATGTATTAAAAAAATTAAAATAATCTATAATTTGAAATGGAGAGAGGACATGCTAAAATATCTGACATGCTCTCTTAATATGATGTGCCCAATCCTGATTGTATGAATACAACTCGAAAGTACTAGTGCGTGTACCACTGCTCAATTATGTATCAGGACTTACAAGAGACTCTCGTCCTTTTCGTAACCAAAGAAAATCAAAGTATCCGGAAGCAACCTTATTGTATTTCCACTGTACGATTGAGGGGGAGCGGGAGTCAAATTTCAGCCTCTTTTGGTAGGGCTCCTCGTGGGGGCTCCGCGTGCGGAGCCGGAGCCGCGGAGCCACTTTTTTTTTTGACTCCACCATTTTAATCTAAAATGGCTCCGGCTCCTCCCAAACGTGCCCAGAAACGGCTCCGCGCTTGGTGCCGTTTGGTGCGGCTCCGGCTCCTCCGTGCTTCAGCAAGCATGCGGAGTCAGAGTCGGAGCTCTACCAAAGGAGTCCTTCTTATCAAGCTAAATCGTAACTAAGGCGATAAAAAGGCAACTCCATTGTTGAACTATCTGTATGGAACTCCAGATTTCAGATACCAAATCGGGAACTACGTATGCCTGAGACCTGAAATCCATCCTAATCTTGCTTTTGGCAGGCGATCCTGCTGAGTGTGAAACATGGAAAGGCAGACCGCAGGAACCAGTTCCTTTCGCCTCTCGCTCTCTTGTCCCCACTTGACATGTCCGTGTTCCAATCTTCCCCAACCTCAGGTCAACCGACGCTATCCGAGATCCAGCCCCCCCTCTCCTCTCCCTTCATACAGACTAGCCCCCACCATCACCAACCCACCTCCCTCAATTATAAACCTATAAAAATATTATCATTGACCCCAAGCTGATCCAAGAAACGATCAGACGCATTAATTTCTGGTGGGAGAGATCGGAGGAGAGTGATTCAGGGGGTATTGAAATTCCAAGAAGTGAAGACCCATTGCTGCTTCTGCTACCTCAGGCCAGAAGCTCTGAATCTCAGGGCTTTCAGGAAGGAGACCAATGGCTGGCAAGGAAATCTACCACAAGGTGAAGGACAAGGTAATAAGAAATGGAAAAGAAGCGGATTGTTGCTTCTTTCGCTTATGGCAACCCTTGTCCCCTGCTGATTGATTGTCTCTTGGTTTTGGTGTTTGGTCAGTTAGGTTTATCATTGTTCCGTAAGTATCCTTTTCTGGTCCTTGCACCAAGATATGGGGTGCAGCGATTTAAGAGGGCGATTGTTTAGATTGTCTTGAGAGATTTTTGGAGCGGTGATGATCCAGTTGGGGACTCACTGGATTCCGGCAAATGAAAATCTTAGTAACTGGGTCTTGATGAAACTAATCTTTAATTAATATCATACTCGGGAATCGGGGGTTTGAGGGGTATCTTACATCGGTGTCATAGTTTCACTACCTGAAGTTCTGAATGATTGGATTGATAATAAAAAAAACTATTTATTGCTCATATTTTGAAGTAAAAAGAGGCAATTTTTTTTTCAGCAGTATCACCTAAAAGAGCAGGACCAGGAACTAAATTTTTGTTGGGCAGAGCAGAGCTTTTCAATCTGTTGCCACGAGAGCCTGATAGCAGACCTGTGCTATAAATAATAAGCTGACAACTGGCATAAGTTTATGTTTTTTGCTTACTGGAAAAAATTAAATATGTACATTTACTTGTTTGTATGGATTTCTTGCTTTTTTTGCAGCATTGGAACTTGTTTACCCACTATTTTAATTTGGAGAACATTTGTCACACTGTGATCCTGGTTATTTCCGAACTATTTTAAGTAGGACAGAGCAGACTTTTCAATCTGTTGCCACGAGAGCCTGGTAGCACACCACAAGCTAATGAACAATAAGCCAATAATTGGCTTAAGTTTATGTTCTTTTACTTACTGGAAAAAATATGTAGCTTTGCTTGTTTGTATGGATTTCTTACTTTATTTGCAGCATTTGAAACTTGTTTATCCACTATTTTCATTTGGAGAACATTTGTCACACTCTGGTCCTGGTTGTTTCCAAACTGTTTTAAAAATTAAAACAGCTTCTTGACACTGGCTGATGGAGATAGTTAAGTTGACATGCTTGTGAATGCGCGCATGCCTAAGCATTTATTTAGTTTTAGTATGCAAATTTGTTTTCTGGAATCTGGATGCTGTACCATGGCTATATATTGTTCTCATTTGCTTGAAACAAAAGTCAATTCTATAGATTATCAGAGACAAATAGGCCAGGATCAGGAATGGACTGAACTGTTCGAAATTGGATATGTGCACTTGTGCAGTTTCTACTCCTGCTCAGCTATGTGTACTATGCTAGTATCATGCTAACACTGCATAGGCTGGATGTCTTGGACATACTTGTTTATGTGCTCTGCTTAGTGTTGTGCTCCGCTAGTATCATGCTAACATGCATAGGCTGGATGTCTTGAACATGCTTATTTATGTGCTCTGCTTAGTGTTGTGTTAGTACAATATGATCAACATGGGAGTACCTGTTTTTTCCGACAGGTCAAAGATGCTTTTAGTTCATCAGGACCAGAAACAGGGAAAGGCAAGACAAAGTTATCAGGCAAGCGTGTCAAACATGGTTACCATCTGGTGAAGGGGAAATCCAATCATCCAATGGAGGACTATCTAGTGGCAGAGTATCGGCAAGTTGGTGAACATGATTTGGGTTTGTTTGCAATATTTGATGGTCACCTGGGCCACACTGTTCCAGACTTTCTGCGCTCCCACCTTTTTGATAACATCTTGAGTGAGGTAATGTTCAACTTCAGTTGCCTTTTTTATCTTCCTAGACTTTAACTGATGTCAGTAATAGCTGCCTTTTGCTATATGCTCAAATGATTTTAGTATTTGTGCATTATGATTCAAGCGTTTGTATATTCTAGCTTCATACTTATGCCCTATGGAGATGGAATGAAGATAATGACTTGATGTAGCATAAATATTTTCTGCCAGTGATGTGTCTAAATCTAAAGCTGACTGTTTTCTATGAAAAATTTGAGCAATTATGTTTTCTATAAAAAAAATAAGGTAAAAGGAGCTTTTTTTGTGAAATGTGTATATACTAGGAATAATGGTAGCCCTGCAACCTACAATTTTCATGCAACAGTCATATTAAGAGCAAGAAAGCGACATATAAATCATGTCTAAGGTGGTAGAGTGTAGTTTAAGTCGCAACTGTGCTGATTATTTTATTGAATCCTGCCTCCTCAGCCAGAGTTCTTGAGTGACCCAGAAACTGCTATACGGAAAGCGTACCAACTTACCGATGAGAAAATATTGGAGAAAGCATCAGAGTTGGGAAGGGGAGGCTCCACAGCTGTTACTGCCATCTTAATAGGCAGTGACAAGTCCGTGAAGCTTGTGGTTGCGAATGTTGGGGATTCACGGGCAGTTATTAGCAAAAACGGTGTGGCGGAGCAGCTTTCAGTTGACCATGAACCAAACATGGAGCGACAATCGATTGAGAAAAAGGGTGGTTTTGTATCAAACCTACCAGGTAAATGATATTCTGTCATTGCGTTCCATTGAGCTGTATGTTTAGAAAAACTTTCTCATCATGACTTTAGGTTTCGAATCATATGTTTTCTGATGACTTCAGAATTTATTCATTACCTGCTTGTGGATGTCACCTATGCTGACCCTACTAATAACTACTTTTATATTACAGCCACATGCATGTGATCTTGATCTATTGAGTTCAATCCAAAAACTTGTTTACTTGCAGGTGATGTACCACGTGTTGATGGGCAGCTGGCAGTTGCGAGGGCATTCGGAGACCGGAGCTTGAAGAAGCACCTCAGCTCTGATCCATATGTAATTGAGGAAACTATCAATGAAAATTCCGATTTTCTAATTCTAGCAAGCGATGGTTTATGGAAGGTAATGGATATGGATCTCGTATAAATCTTACCTGAAGGATTTATGTGATTACCTGATTCGCAGCATGGTGTATTGCATACCTAAGCTAATTCTCCGTGTAATAATGTATGTGCATGAGGGATATAATTTGATCCTGGATGCAACTTAACAGGGCCTTTATATCAGCAACACCTGTCTTTAAAATAAGCCATGAAATTTATTAATCATGCGGACAATGATTCTTCTAATTCTTCAATAGCATTTGCATTATGGACGTGAGCTAATTGCTATTTTTTCGACCCAAACTGGCCGATCATGTAGTAATACTTTGTTGCCCCCGTATGAGTTGCAAAATCTCTCGAGTTTGTGTTTACCATTTCCAGTGATGATCGAAATGTGAGACTGGCACATGTGCAGGTGATGTCAAACCAGGAGGCGGTGGATGAGATCAAGGACTTCAAGGACGCGCAGGCAGCTGCGAAGCACCTGACGGAGCTGGCCGTGAACCGGAAGAGCAAGGACGACATCTCTGTGATTGTTGTCAAGTTCCTGTGCTAGCACATTGTCAGGCTGCTGGCCTCCCAATTTTATGTCAGTGTTGAAGGGTCTTATGTTGTCAGGCTGCTGGCCTCCCTATTGCTGTCGGATATTGTGTTTAATCTTCTTTCGTTTTGGGGACTCCCCACAAAAGGGGATCAATGCTTGTAACTTGTAAGTTGTAACATATTGTTGTTCGTTAAAGGCTCCAAATAAAGCATTCTATCGTCACTGTCGTTTCACTTTGTATTTGTTCATCTGGTTGAGTCAGATTTTGAGGTTCTCCTTTTTTTATAAAAAATAAGTAACTTGAGTCAGATAATTTTCTATGTTATGAAAGCCAAAAAATTGATATTCAAATGTAATAAATGTGTGCAAGTGTTCCTGAATCATTTACCTCGTTCAAACCGGCCGTTCAAATCGTGCTGCTGGGCAAGAAGCTCAACGCACCTGGCCATTTTCCTGGCCCAGGGCTAAATCCTCCCCGTTTTCCCTCCCGGGCCGAACAACAACTCTTCCTTGCAGCCTTGTCCATTAGGCCCGGCGCGTCAAAATCTTCGTGTTCGAGCGTCCGCCCAAACCGCGGGCCCAACCCAAAAGAGCCCGTAGCTCCCCGCCCCCGCGCCGCGCGGCTTGGCGGGCCGGCGGCGCACGGCACGTTGTAAAACCCTAGAAAAGAATTAGCCCTCTCGCTTCGTCCTCCCCCACCAGGTTTCCCCCGCGCCGGCGAGCCGAAACGACCTCGGAGCTGAAGGATGCCGCGGACCACCGTGGTGGAGAGCCCCGGCTGCCCGCCGCTTCGCGCCCTCACCACCGACATCCTTGGCCTCGTCAAAGGTAGCCCGCGGCCCTTCTCTCCTCCCGTCCCCTCCGCTGCGCGTTACTGCTCCTCAGCACTGACCCCGCCTGCCTCCCGCTGGTTGCAGTCGTCGAGGCCCACGCGAAGCCCGCGGGCGCCGCCAAGATCGTGGAGACATGGGGCGCCCCGGACGCCTCCCGCGCCATCGTCGCCGCCTCCCTCGCCGACCGAGCGGCCGACCCCGTGAGCATCCTTCGCCCCGCTTCCTTTCCGACTGAAGCTTTATCAGATATTCAGATTCATTTACCATCAGGGAGTGCCTCTAATTGTCGATCGATGTCGCTGCTCCGCAGGTCCTGGCTGTTGCAAGGAAGAACGGCGTGGTGAGTGGCTGCTGCTCTACGGAATTGATGCGCCGCTTGCAATGTCCCTTTTGGTGTATGATTTCGGTGATTTCGTGTAGGTTGAGTTGCTGAATCCGCTGAATGGGAATGCTCTGGCTGCTGTCAAGACCGTGGGACCAGCACCAACTGATGGTGGAGCTGAAGGTGATCCTCTCGTCGCGCTGCACCTTTTCACGAGACAGTCTTCAGACTCAATGTAATTTTCCATCCTGATATTGTCCCATCTGTTGTCATTCTAGATTTCTAGTTTGTGCTGTGCTTCACCTGCACGATTACACATACTTCGCAAAATTCATGGATCATTTGTGTTTGTGGGGACCCAAGTTATTTGACCCGATTGTGCACAACAGGTTAGGCACATTTATTGCCTGCACGGACAAGGGGAAAGCTTCTATGAGGTCCATCACAAAAGAAAATGCAGCTTCAGGCTCGGGTGCTGGGCCATCAACCACGTGGGACGTGTGCAGTGGGGGTAATGTGCAATTTTGCTCAGTGGATCATGGTGAAAGCTATGCCATGTTTGGAGGGTGAGTTTAAATAATCTGAAGTATGGTTATCTGCTGTAGTTTAAAAATTGAGCTTGAGCTTTATTGCTTCTGTTCAGCGTTTTTCTTATTTGTGACATGAAAGTCCAAGCAAATTTTGAGTTCCAGAAATAATGGCCCCATTTTATTGTAGGAAAGGTATAGAAATGAACTTGTGGGATATCACATCTTGTAGCAAGATGTGGTCTGCTAAATCTGTAAGCACCCATTGACTTTGTTAATTCTCTCCGGTACTAATATAGCAAATCCTTACTTTGTTAAATGGTTTTCTTTCTTTGTTTTGTTTGAAGCCCCGAGCCAATAGCCTTGGTATATTCACTCGGCCTTGGTTCACTGCTGGAACCTTCTTGTGCAAGGAGGATCATCGTAAAATTGTAGCCTGCACAAATGATCATCAGGTAATGAAAGCTTGATGCCTATATCTCTTGATATGCCAAGAAAAAACTTTGAACATATTGAGCATGTTTTGATTCAACGGCTGATCATGTGCCTGTATTGGAAGGATGTTAGTAAGCTTATAAGTGCATGTGCATTAGTTGAGATGCATGCTATTTTTCCAATATCTAATATGCCAGACCCAAAACTTGCGGAAATGGGGCAGGCCTACAAACAGCTAGAATCCTGTAATTTCATCCTTGCTTTGCATAAAGTGGTTAACCTGGCTCAATGTTTGTGCCAAAAGGCATTATATTGATAATAGTACTTGCATCAAAGCTTCCAATGTGATGGGACTATCCTCATCACAACAAACTTGGCTGCTCGGGCACCTATTAACTGACTGTAGTGTTATACTGTAGTTTCCTCGTAGCTTATAGAGTAAAAGACAATTCATTGCACTTATGTCATTACAGTCTTCTAGGCTGTAGATTAGCAAGGCATGTTCTCATAAAGACATTGGCATCTCTCCATAGTTTGCTAATGCAATGATGATGATACTTAGACAATATTATGCCAATGTGTGTACCTTTTTCAGGTCCGCTTGTATGATACTGCATTGCAAAGAAGACCTGCAATATCTGTTGATTTTAGGGAGTCACCAATCAAGGCAGTTGCTGCTGATCCTAATGGACATGATGTCTATATCGGTACAGGAACAGGGGACCTTGCTTCCTTTGACATGAGAACAGGTATGATAAGCTGCTATATGTTATCTTCTGCTTATACACAAAATTGAAAACTTGATCATATGTTGCCTTCTTTAGAATGTCATATTTAGTTTCTATTTTTGGAACTTGCTTTGGATGGTTTCAACTAAATGCGCCTTTTGTTCCACTGTTCCTACATAAGTTCTGGTCAACCTATTTGTTTGCTTATCTCAGTTAGCCAATAATCTGCAGCTAATATGATCTATTACAACTAAAACAATGGTGACCTACATGTCTACTGATACAAATTGTTGGCAGGCTGAACATGGACTATTATTTGTCTAAAACTGCTTTTCAGATGGTAGTTTAAGTATATAGATATTATCAGCAATAGGTTATCATTAACAGGAAGGAAGTTGCCCAATATGTATAATGACTAGCAGAGGTTTACATATCTCTCCATGTTTGTGTTGTTAAAAGAATCACATGTGAAAGCTATGATGAGCTACTATTTGGCAGCTTTATATCAGTATTTTCCTTTTCCTTTGTAACTAAAATTTCAAAATCAACATTTCCCCTTTTTCAGGAAAATTGCTGGGATGCTATATTGGCAAATGCAGTGGAAGTATTAGATCAATCGTTAGGCATCCGGAGCTACCTTTGATAGCATCTTGTGGTGAGGCTACCTCCAGAGGCCCGTTTCTTTTTATTGGGGGCTGCTTTGGTTTCACTTGGCATTCCAGATAGCTTCTGTTAGAAATTAAAACATCAAGTTTCAGAATTCTGGATTACTCAGGATGCCGCCCATCTTTGTAGGACTGGATAGCTACTTGCGTATCTGGGACACAAACACAAGACAGTTGCTTTCTGCGGTAAGTCTTAACAGCTGCTTTCATAACTTTCTAGCACATCTTGGAGTTATTTTTTATTTACTGCATGGTGAACTAATTTTGGGCCTCTTTTTATTTGACAAACAAAATAAAGTAAATAGGTAGTCACTGAGATATGATGATATACTTGTTTCAATTTTTTACTTAAATGAAAATGACTTATTCGTAGTGTATGTTGAGCTATTTCTATGGATAATTTGTTGTCTCATTTTTTTCTTGTGCAGGTCTTTCTGAAGCAGCATCTTACAACTGTGGTTATTGATTCACATTTTTCTGTTGAAGGTTATTATCTATTCTCAACAGTTGTCACTGATCACCAATTTTTTCGTATTTGTAGTATTCCCAAATGCGATATCCTAGTTTTGATGAGTTTAACATTAGGCAATGTTAATTCTGGAAAACATCTTATTTTTCTTATCATTAGAATCATAAAACTCATAGACCTTAAGTGTCATTACCCATCAAATTGCATTTCCTCCAAGGGCATCTGGGGGGTCATATGCTGACACTGTTATTGCTCCAGAGCCTGAAGAGACAAAGTCCAAGCAACCAGAGTCTTTGGTGGAGGCTGAGGCTGAGGTCCGAAAAGAAAAGAAGAAAAAGAAGAGTAAAACAGTTGAAGAGGACAAGGCTGAGGCTGAATTCCGGAAAGAAAAGAAGAAAAAGAAGAGTAAATCAATTGACGAGGATGAGACTGAGGCTGAGGCTGAATTCTGGAAAGAAAAGAAGAAAAAGAAGAGTAAAACAATTGAAGAGGATGAGACAGAGGCTGAGGCTGTAGTTCGGAAAGAAAAGAAGAAAAAGAAGAGTAAAACAGTTGAAGAGGATGAGGAGCAAGTCGGAGTGGTCGACCATTACGATAGTGATGGCGAAATGCATGTCAGGAAAGAAAAGAAGAAAAAGAAGAGTAGAACGATTGAAGAGGATGAGGAGCGAGATAGCGATGATCAAATGTGCACTCCCAAGAGAAGAAAATCTGGAGAAAGAAGCAAATCCCTGAAGAAGAGCAAGAAACAGCATATCGCCTAGGCTGAGTATCGTTTATCTCATTACCTGCCTTGTACTTGATTCTGTAGAATTATGCATTTTTGTGCTGTAGTTTATCCGAGACATAATTTTGTGATCCCATTTGAAACTCAGCAAGTGAGTTGCACCTTCCATTCTTCCTTTTTAATGATTAATATATAGAAAACGAATTGTTGCGTACTATGCAATTGCCACATGGAACTATGCGCTTGTGCTATTTCTGTTAGACCTAATCCAACATATTTTATAAATTGAGATTGAAGTGAGACTGCCCCCAAGAAGCCAAGAACTTACCTCATGTCACCTGCCTCTCCTGTGTCTCTCTTCAGCTATCTGTATCTTGCTTAGGATCTAGGTTGGCTAAAGGCAGGCTGCCCGTGCAACACATAGGTGTGACTGGTCGCCGCGATGAAGTGGGTGCCACTCCTTTTGACCGCCGGTGCCTTCTCGCCTCAGGGGGCAGCACATCAACGAATTTAGCTCCTGGGGAATTAATTGGATCTTTATTTGAAACGTCAAGTATTTATAACCCGAAGGAATACTATATTAACTCCTGTGTCTGCTGCCTGATATCCAGGTCATCTGTCCCGACATGTTTCTTCATTCAAAGTTCCTTATCTAGGCAACAATGGTTTAGTTCGGTTTGAGCAACGCTATAGCCTTAGCCTTTGTTTGTCAAATACGAATGATTGGGGAGTGGGCAGCAAGATGCGGCTGCGAATGAGATAGAACCTTTGGCCGTATTTCTGGAGTCTTCTGACAGTGAGGATGTTTCAAAGCTAACTGAATATTTCATTCACTACACGATCCAATCCTCTGCAGATTGCAGATAGCAATAGGCAGCAGAATAATCAAAGATGCAACACATGTTGGGGAAAAAAGCCATTTCCATGGGACAGGGAGATCAAAGATATTGTATTCTTTTCAATACGAGTTCCCTTAAGGCTTCACCACCAACTCTATAAACAGCTTTCCATATGAACATTTGCTCACCTATAGACTATTAAATTAACTCTATATGACATGTGGGTGGAAGATCATGGCAATCTCATCACACCAATCATGCGGCGAAACCCACTTGCCACGAGGATCATGTGACTGCCAAACAACCAAATTGAGAGGGATAGCTCGCTGGTTGGAGCAGCTTCGGATCACCACCGTCCCAGGAGTCGGCTGAGGTGGCGCCACCGGACTCCATTCCAGGGAGGAATTCGTCGAAATCCGCCAAGGATTTCAGTTGGCTGCTGAGTGAAGCTATGGTCTTCTGGCAGTCTGCTAGTTTCCCTGCGGCCTTGGCCAGCTCTTTCTCCTGCAAAAAAGGGTTGAGTTTCCATGAGTAACAACACCACTGAAAGTTCTGAAACTACTGCATCCATTACCATAATTTATCACGATAGATAACATAAACAGATGGGCACTTTAAATGCCAATTGGTTCTGTAGAATTTACCTTTCTGATCTGAAGATCTTGGACTGACGTAGACTTCACTGGTTGGTGACCCAGAGATCTGCTTGGCACTTGTTCTTCCATCTTCAGGCATTTCGCTGCAAATTCAGACGATCGTGCCTTCTCTTTGTAAATATGTTCCTCCAGCAAACTCATCTTCCTGAGTAATTCCTCGGCTTCTTTCTCTTTGAGTTCAAACCGAGTAGCCAGTTCCTTCTTCTCAGTTTCAGAAGCACCTAGTGCAGATATGTAAGCCGATGACAAGTTCTTCTGGCTCTCCAGCTTCTTTTCCAACAGACCAACATTCTCCTTCAAGCTCTCTATTTCAGCTTGTCTCGACTGAAGCTGAGACTCCAATTCCACTGCCACTGGCCTTTGTTTCTCCATTGCATCCTCGAGCATGTTAACCTTCCCATTCAGCTTAACAATATCTGAATTTGCAGACTCAAGCTGGGTTCTAAGCTCATCTCTGTGCTTACCCAACGCCTCCAATTCTTCACACCGCGTTGCCAGTTCTGCAGACGACGCCTTCTCTTCCTGAACTTCCAGTTCCAGGCTACTCACTTTCTTGTGCAGTGATGCAATTTCCTCTCGTGCCGACTCCAGCTCGAGCTCCACGCCCTTCTTCTTCGCTTCCAGAGCATCAATACCATGGCATTTCGTCGCGAGCCGGATCGACAAGGCTTTCTCCACCTCCAGCTTCCTCTCGAACAGAGTGATCTTGTTACTCAACTTCTTCGCTTCAGACCGTGATGCCTCCAGCTGAGCGCTCAGCTCACTCTTCTCCGCTCCCAGTGCCTCCATGTCCTGGTACTTGGCCGCGAGCTCCAGCGTCAACGCCTTCTCAGACTCGAGCCGTTCCTCCAGGATGCGCTCCTTGCCCAGCAAGCTGGTGATCTCGGCGCGGGCCAGCTCAAGCTTACCCTGAAGCTCGCTTCTCTTAGCCTCGGCGGCTTCCACCTCGGTCTCCATGGCGTGCTTCTCGCCATTGGCAAGGTTCAGTTGCCGCTGCAGCTCGGCTGATTTCTCCTCCGCCACCATCACCCGGTGGCGGGAATTCCTCAGCTCGCGCTGAGCCTCGTGCAGCGCCTTCTCTCTCTCGACCTTCTCGGCTGCCAGCCTCTTGACCTTCTCCTCGAGCTTCGCCACCTGCCCGCTCGCGTCCTCGACGGCGGCGGCGTCGCCTTTCGACGATTCGTTGGCGGAGGCGAGCCTCTCCATCTCGAGGAAGTCGTCCATCACGGCGATGTCCGCGGCGGCGAGGCTCCCGGCCCTGGTGCTCGCGCTACCGCTCTTGTCGTTGTTCTTGAACTGGTCGAGCTCGGTGATCAGAGCCGAGGCCCACGAGTCGGAGCAGTCCGACTGGCAGTCCGTCACCGACTCGGCGCAGGCCGAGCTCGGGGAGCGCCGGAGCTCGGCGTTCATGGGAGGCCGCCGTGCCGCCGTGGCCTGCAGCCTCCTGCACTCGGCTTGGAGCTTGGCCACCTTCTTAATGCCCTCAAGCTGCTGCTTGCTCGCCGTCTCCGCGGCCCGCCGGTTGAGCTCCTTCTCGATCGTCCTGAGCTCCAGCTCCTCCGCCTTGGCGAGCAGCTGCGCCTTCAGAGCCGAGTTCTCCTTCTCCATGGCAGCCAGCCTGGAGCCCGTGTCGCCGTCGGCGGCCGCCGAGCGCTCGGACTTGGCCTCCAGCCTCGCCGTGAGCTCGATGATGCGCAGCTCGAGGTCGGCCTTGTGGGACTCCCATTGCCGGGCCTGCTGCGCTAGCGCGTCCTGCACCGTCTGGTCCTGCTCCTCCTTGGCTCGCCGGAGTTGCCGGACGCATTCCTTGAGGGCGCCGTCGAGGTGGACGAGCCGGTCCTCCAGCGCAGAGTTCTTGGCCGTCGCAGCGCTCAGCTGCGTCTTCAGCGACGCGATCTCCTTCTCGGCCTTCTCCCATCCTAGTACAGAGGAATGCAGTCAAGATTTTTGTCTGAACTTTATGTTCAGAAGAAACTGCAAACCTCTGATTCACTGTTGTGTCGGAGCGTACCTAGAACAGCCTCCTCTGCAACTTTGGAATGCTGCTTCACGAGATCATCCTTGGCACGAATGTCCTGAACCACGGATGACAGCCTCTCGCTCAACACCTTCACTTTTACATTGCTGTCGTCCTCCAATTCCTTCGATGAGATCTCCGGTGACTGCGTCGATTTTGGAGAGCTCTTGGCAGTATCCTGATCAAGAACCCCAAAACTGTCAAACATCCTGCAGATTAACCTGCTTGTTTTGCAGAAACTAGGAAAAGGAATGCGATCGATCTCAAATGTAGGCTGACGATTTGAAATAGCATTATGCTTGGAACAGTATTACACAACAGTGAGATGGTTGGTTGAATATTTGAAATGTCAGCAATGCAATAACGACGAGCTCTACTAGAAGCTATAGAAAGATTTATCAGAATCGCTGTCAAGGCACCGAACGCCGTCACATCGAAACGCACGGCATGGTACTTTGGCGACACCATGTTAGCCTACAGCCTAAAGGCTGTCAGCCACAGCTTTCAGCACACATCACTACCCCATGAATCCCAATTACTCACGCAGTAAACATCTAAACGGCAGGGCAGGCAGTACTTGGTCAGGGTGTTGAAAGCCCCAACTGACATTAGCATGGCGAATGGAAGCTCCGGTCAAAGAAGAGGAGCAATGGCGCCAGGTACTGAATACTGATGCACAGCCCACAGCGCAGGACCAGAGCTGGAAGAAAGATAGGGAGGCATCTTGATTGCTCTGCGCCGGCACCCAGCAGCAACAGGATGAGCCATTTGGGTTGGGCCAAAGGCCATGCCACAGACATGCAGTGAAGCACATGGAAGGAACGGCCGAACGGCCAGCCAACCAACCAAGCAATGCATCCTGCTTAAGCGCAGCCATGATGGTGTCAGAGGAAAAGCGAGTCCCAACCAACACCCACATCCTCCTTGTCCATGGGCAGGGCTTGCCTTGCCCAGCCGAGCCTCCCTGGTAGGGCATGGCATGGAAACCACCAGGACGGTCTCTACCCCCACAGTCCAGTCGGTGGCCTCCTACTGAATGGAATTCTCACATGATCATGAACAGAGAGATCTGGTCAGCAATGCATGGAGGAGGGAAGAATGAGAAACTGAATCTTGCTGGCCCTCGGCGCCATGTGGGCGCATAGATGATGAGTACGGTCGGTGCGCCTTTGCCAAAAATGATTGATCTGCTGCTTGCGGGTCTACCTGTATTTCGCGCAATTATCCTGTTTTTGGCAGGCAATGAATTATGCCTATGCAGAATTGCTGAAACATCTGAAGGTACAAAACACAAGGCTTCTATAGCTCACAGTCATGGGATCAGAATTCAGGGCCAGGAACAGCAGGGACTTTGTCTATGGTATAACTGACCCGTCGTCGGAAATCCCGGTCTAACCCTACGGGGTTTTGGAGAGTCTGTGCTGCAACTTGGTGGTAGATTACCAGGCTTGAGAGAATGGGAGGCCCAAGGCCCTACGGATCTGGCGCTGGATGAAACCTCACATGCACTGCACATGCTACATGACCTGTTAACTGAAGGATTGCAGGACTCGGAAAGTCAAATGAACACCCGGCAATGCTTGCTTGCGGTTCACTCCTAGACCGGGGATCATTATTCTTCAATGTGAAGACTGCTACTGTTGCCTGATTTGCATCTTTCTTCTCCCTGAACGCATCTAATACTGAATTGACTAAACGCGTCGGAAATACGGAGAAATGACTTTCACTGTGCGTCCCCTTCTAAAATTGGGTTTGACATTGTACAAATGCAGAATTCAGAGCATGACTAGATGGAGGATGATGTTAAATTTACTATTTTTTTTTGACACATCAGTTTTGTGAGGCTTGGTAGGTTGAGAAGAAAGGCCAGGAGGCAAAGCGCACCTGCTCGTCAGTGAGCCTCTCGGATGCTGAGGACGCCGAGGCCGAGGTCTCGGTGTCGGCGGGGCTCTTGTCCGTCGACTTGCGCCGCCACAGCCAGCTCCGGCGATCCATCCCCGGAGTCCCCTGCACCACCCAATGCCGATCCCCTCCGTGCACCCGTCTCCTTTCCTCCCTGTTCAGCGGCCTCCCGAAGAGTTGGTGATCACGCTGGAAAATCAAAAGGGACAAAAGTTCAGTCCACAGGTTCAGCAATTAGTACAAACAGGATTAGAAGCAGGACCTTCAAGAACACAAACTTCAGGCAATCCAATTCTAGTGTTTTAAATCACCAAACCCATCGATCGGAACTGAAATTGTATCCGCAGAAGAACCAGAATTACTACTTCACTTGGGTCCCCAAGAACCAAGCTAAAATCACCATGAAACCGCACAATTCAGATACCACCCACCGCCCCCACAAATCGCTGAGAAAAGAAAATAAAGGAGAAGAAACAGAGCAACATCTCCAAAGAGGCAACTCAAATCGAAGAAACTGGAGAGAGAACTCCAATGACCTCACCTCCGCCTGAACCCCGCGCCGCGCGAGGACGAAGACGCCAGCCAAGAACTAACACCACGCCGTCGAGGACGACGACGCCCCGCGCCCGCCCAACAAGACCCGGGAACCAGGCGCCCCCGCAAGACCCGCGCCTTCCGTTTCGCAATCGTCACCGCCTCCCCGCTCCTCGTCCACCTCCTCGGCGCGGGACAGGAAGCGCGACCCCTATGCGAGGGGGCATGTCTCCACTGCGGTTTCTTCCGAGATTCTTACACCACACCGCCCGCACGGGCCCTTTTAAAACCGCCCCCGTCTGCTCGGACAGGCAGGCGGACCAGACAGAGCGACAGAGAGGGGAAGCCGTGGCCGTTTCAGGAATGGAGGCTTCGCCGAGACGCCGGCCTCATCGGTAGTCGTGCAGGAGAGTGTGCTATGATAAAGTTTGCAATGCATGTCTGTATACTGTCTAGCACTCTAGCAGTACATACACTGATACACATACAGCTGGCCGGCTCTGATTCTCGTTGCAGGGCTCGTCGTGTTGTTTGCACGGTGGCCTCAACGTAGCATATTTTTAAGTATAAAAAAACGTAGCATATTTTTTACGGAAATATTTTTTTGGGGAAATATATGAGGCGTTTCGATATGGGGCCAGACCATACGTTCATAAAGATGGTAAAGATATTTTTAAAAATATATTTAGAAGTGTTTGGTTTGATGCATTGCGTACTTTACTTTGACAGGATGGGGCACATGGTAGTTTTATTGCGAGTTATTGTGTTCTCTATCATTTTTTTAAGTCCATGGAGAAAAAAAAAATCAAGATTCAGGATTGTGGATGTTCATTTTTTTTTCCTTTTTCCTCGATATTTAGCTGCCTTACTTTAATGCTGTAAAAGAAGCTTGGTCCCATTGCCAAACATAGGATTTCCTAGCTCCTGCAGTGTTTCTCGGAAATTTCGGTGAAATTACTATGTTCCTTAATTTCCCATCCAATTGTTATAGTTCAATTATTTGTATATTATAGTAGTATATGTATAGTTTAATTTCGTAAACAGCATAAGTTTTCCTTATTCCCCTCATTAACTACAATATTCCTTTAAAATTCCCGTGAAATTAATTTTCATGATCCTCCAAAATTCACGATAGTATTATTGAATTCTAAACTATTACAGTCAACCATTATATAGTGACATGTATAGTCCCATCCAATTCATGACATTTACCATTTTCCTAGATTTGGTGACCTTTTTTCCACTTGCACCGCCAAACCAAAAAGAAACATGTTACTAGCTGCAACAAATGCCGTGAGAGTACATGGATAACAACAATACAATCAATTTTTAAACTTTGGACACTACCATCATTGCCAATAATCGAGTCAGGGGGATGGCTACGTCAACGATGGGCAAGTGTAGCCCTGCTGTACAGCGAGGGCGACAACGCCGTCTCTCGCTGCAGTACGGCAGACAAATATTTGCAAGCCACCACACGAGCAGCATTTCTCTCATTGTCTTCTACAGCATGTCGACGTGTGGTCACTGTCATGCTACCAATCTACTATGCACGAGCAGTATTTTTGCAACAAGCCATCCAAAAAAAAAGATGCTTGGCAAATTAATATGTTTATATATATGGCCAATATATTTAAATACGACAGAGAAAACTGATGAATGCTGACGTTGGAGTCATCAGGTTGGCATCTTGTGGGGGCTCTGAAAGCGTCCTGCGGGAGGAGGAATTGAATTTTTGGAGGAAGAAATGGTGTCAAAAAAGTGTAGGGTCGCAATCAAAATGTCCTTTTCCTGGTTATAAACTTTTCTTTTGTAATAAGTAAGGAGACAATCAGACATGTACTGATTAATCAACCCTTCTTTATTTCTGATCATCCTTCTAATCGTCCTAGCTAATCCGTGACGGAGTTTTTGACGTGTATTGGCTGCCAACCATCGATTAGCCTCTTCAGCAGTTCTGTATGCTTTTGTGTAGCCGTAGGATGGTTCAAAAGGTAGGCCCTGGACATTCTAGATTATGGCACTCTACATTGCTACTGTGTTCCTATGGAGGTTTATTTGGGAGTTTCAAAGCATTTGGAGCAGAGGAGAAAGGTTTACAAAATTGTCATGAAGCTACTCCCTGCGTCCTAAATTATAGGCCGTTTTTACTTTTCTAGATGCATGGATATTATTATACATCTAGACATAAGGTATATTTAAGTGCACAACAAAGTCTATGAATCTAATAAAGTTAAAATAACCTATAATTTGTGACAGAGGGAGTATAATGGAATAGGTTGTACCTCAGTAGTTTTATAGGACTTCTAACATGAGACCCAAGTTGATAAAGTTACTTTGTGTCCTTCCTTCTGGATCTTATTTTTATTTTTCTTTCACACCCGTAGTCCAAATAGCCATTCTTTTATGGTTTTCAGTGTTTTGCAATAATATGTTTTCCACTTGTGTTTCTGACAAATTCCTGTATGTTTTCTAAAAGGGCCTAATACTTTATTAGTTTGGAATCCCTAAACATGTGTAAAATTTCTCCCAAATGGAGGAAATTTCAAGTTATTCAAATCCTATGGAAATTTGCCTATAAATAAAGTCCTTTGGAACAAGTTAAAAGAATTGGGCATGAAGTTCCTATAGAATGGTGATGTTTGGAGAATTTGTAAAATGTAATACTATCTAATTAACCTCGTTAACATATTCTTTTGAGCAACACAACAAGTAGCCATCATGACAATTTTTAACATTTTTAATTCTGTTTGCATCCTATTGATTCATGCGTGTTTTTCAATTATGTTCCAAATGAACAGTTACTTGGGGTAGTCAACTAGTCATCATGTCAATCTCATAAAAGTAATGCTCAATAAAATACAAAAAGTTATAGAGCAACGACAGGAGAACTACAAAAGAATGGAAGATCTCAAATTTGAGAAGCGGTTGAATTGAGTGAAAAGAAAGGGGGGCAGTACACCTTAATAAAGGTCAATAGAACGGTAAAACTCTCCTGTCAAGTTGGGACGGACCAACTCATGAGATGCAGCGTTTGCTTTTTAAAATTTTTGATCACGTATACCCTGTTGTTGCCCAACAATCAAGTAAGAACCATATATGCAGTAGCATGCACTAGATCACTAGCAGAGATAAAAATAGACACAATAGGGTCAGGGGAAATCATTTTGTGATATGTATTTGAGGCACGTGACTTTTGTACAATATATGCGAAGATGTGTCCTGTATTTTTACTGGTCTCCACTGAATTCCATGTACATTGGGACGATAACCCCGGAGCATTTTAAAAAAATTTCACCTCAGTCAGATGTGACATTTTGTCCTGCTACACTCGATACAAGACGAGAGCATGATCAAGTGATCAACACGCACCACGATCCACGAAAGTTGCCAAATCTGCTGACACGTACGTGCCCTCGTGCCAAAGAGTAGTCAGTGTTGCACCAATAATGTGGACACGGCATCACTTGCTTTTCTTCGTTTCTGAGGATAATCGAGCCAATCAGCCAATGAATTGAAGCCAACTAACTCATCAAATGATTCCCAAAATAACACATCTTGGTAACCTACCTACGGAAAAAAAAAATCCATTTTACAAAGATTGCCAGATTCGAAATGCGTAGTAGTTGCGTACATGCTCGAGTGTATGTTCCACGTTCAGAATCGAGATTGTCGCATTCGAATTGCAAAGGAATCGCACCAAGGAGCTGAGAGCACAGCGAGTCTGATCCCCACAGACAGCATATTTTAGACTAAAGTCCTTCAAGCCACAACTCAATAATCCACAAAACAACAAAGCTCTCGGCCAACCTGTTCATTTCATTGGAAAATGCATCCACTATATATTTATATTTATATGTATATATATACATGTAGATTCTCCTATCATTCTCCGACAACCAGACAAGACCTGCTGAGAAAATTGGGGGTTTTGTCATCCATTCTCACGGTTCTTGTCACCCTTTGGATTCTCATCTTTTAGCTGACTTTAAGCTCTAGCCAGGTTCGAATTGCGGTTTCCGTGTGATGGAGACACGCTACATTAGTAGTGCCCAATTTCGAATATTTTATGGAGATACATAAAATATGCAGATATATACGGATCCAACCAGAATTTCAGCCAGAGAATATATAGAGACGACGCTGATGGCGAACAGATCTTGTTGAGCTGGCATGCATTTCGCGACACGTCCGCCTCGTAACAGTTTCTTATGTATCGCAGACAGAAAAAAAAGAAGGACGCATGGATGTTGAATACGAACTGTTTAAGCCTTTAAGGGGAACATCAGTACTACAGACGATGCTTCTTCTTTTTCTTTTCCGAATCACATATTAATGCCAACATTCACATGAATATACGCACACTCGTCCCTACGAACACACGCACACAATCCTACTCTTAGAGCACATCCAGAAAATTGAGCTGTCAAATCCTTGAGATTAACAGAGTCACCACTAGTGCCTTGCTATCGACGGACACGTCGCATACCCCTAAAATAATAGCGCGGGTTAAATTCTAAAATAAATCTAGAAAAATACGAGCACTCAGCACGGACTCGAATCCGGATAGGCGGATCCACCACAAAGAACCTTATCAGCTGAGCTACACTCTAGCTCGCATGCTTCTTCTTCTTCTTTTAACCACCTGCATGGCACACGGTACAAGTACATACTTTTTCTTCCTTATTTTATTTATCACCATGGTTTGAGAAAAAAAAGTGTTGCATCGGGATGTGAAAAGTTTTTTTGTTTGGTTGGCCAAGCAAGCAACAAGTGTTGAGAAATTCAGCATAGAAGGTAGGTATCAACTTGACCAACAACAATGCCAGCGTCTCGGCCCCAACCAAGCAAGGAGGCGCAAGCCCAACCCGGCAACGCCGACCCAGCCCAACGCCGACGCAGTACGCACGCACGCACAGCCACAATCCCGAATTCCCCGATAGAGCCTTGACTTCGCTTGTCTGTCTGTCCCTCCGTCCGTCCGGCCCCGGCGCATCCATCTGATCTGCGCGTACGTACGTTCACCATCTCCGTCTCCCCTGCTGGACGATCGGGAGCCACCTATCATCGACGAATCGATCCGCCATTGACGGCTCGTCGTCTCGTCTCCACGGCGATGCCCGCGTTGCTCCGATCGGGCAGGTGGTCGGTGATCCGCGCCAACACGAAGGCGACGGACACGCGCCGAGCCAAGACAAGCGAGTCCAGTCCGGCACGCGCGGCAGCAGCCTGCCGCAGTGCCGCGCGAGCATCTCTTCTTATTGCGAGTCGGCGCCAGGTCACCCGGCCCGTGTCGTGTCAGGCGGGGCACGCGCGGCGCCACTGATGACGAGCGGCCGATGACGCAGCAATCCTTGACTTTGTTCTTCCAAGTAATGATAGAGCGATGACGATGCAGCCAATTAAACGCCAGGTCCTGTTGTGATCTGGGAGGGAAACCCGCAGAGGTGTCTTAGCTCGCCTGTAAAAGGAGGCAGCGAAAGAGTTGGTTCGGTTTTTTGAAATTAAAGGATAACAAACTGATTTGTGTTCGAAGCGTTCCAACGACCAAAGGCTTCCTCCCAGCTTTAGTGAAAGCTTAAACAGCGTTTACATTTGGCCAGAGTTACGCTGGGTTACCAGCCACTTTACAACGGGTCCAAAAGACACCTAGCACATTTAATAAAGGTAACGTTCTCCAAGACGCACGAGATAACTCTACCGACACAAGCACTAGGGGCTGTCACCAAAGCAAAACTCCATTCACAAACAGCGCTCTACACTTCCACGCCTGCTCCCTGACATCCTTGAGTGAGCTTGCCGATCATCAGTTCCACCTCTCCAGTCTCTTTCTGCTTCAGCAATGGCTTCCAGTACGCAAGAAAAGCTAGTAGCTTGTACGTCATCGTCTCCAGGGTCACCACCATATCATTCCTTGTTTTCCACATTGTCCACATCGCACCTGCACACACAAAAAAGTTTTTCGAACATATTTTACCATTTCTATTCTTTAGTACTGCCTCTACTAGACTCCAGCAAGAAGTTGGCACATACGGCCACTTCAGGTTTTCTTTAATAAAAGTCCATAAGAATATTACCATAGGGCAACGAAACATGATGTGGTCAGTTGTTTCTAACTCTTCACACAGCTTGCAGTTTCCAGGACCAGTCTATTTTCTCTTTTTCAGTTGCACTGCTGAATGAATTCTGTCATGGAAAACCATCCAAAGAAAATTTTGTATCTTTAAAGGTACTCTACACTTCCACACCACTTCCATTACCAAGTCCCTCACACCACCAAAAGTCATAACTTTGTACAATGATTTGGTTGTATACTGCTTTTTCTTCTCTAGAACCTATATCATTTCATCTCTACCTTCATCCAGCCTCACCTGATTCACCATTTCCTTCGGTCTGTACCACTCCTGCATCTCCCCCGGAGTTAAAAGACCTTCCAAATGTCAAGTGGAAACACCCCCCCACCCCGAACACTTCCCGCACTGATATCTTTTTGTTCCTGCAATATCTGTATAATTTGTCAAATTCAATCTTTAGCGT
Organism: Setaria italica; assembly: GCF_000263155.2. NCBI lineage: Eukaryota > Viridiplantae > Streptophyta > Magnoliopsida > Poales > Poaceae > Setaria > Setaria italica. Next base: position 41,303,917 of record NC_028451.1, on the reverse strand, counting down.
ACAGTCACCCAACCACATGTCCTCCCAGAATCTGGTCTGCTGTCCACTCCTCACCCTTATAACTCTACCCCACTGAAACCACCTCCTCACCTTGAGTAAACCCTTCCAGAATTGAGATCCTGAGCCCTTTGTTATTTGGAAGATACTTTTATTACCTAAATATTTCCTCCTCAGTAATTCAATGCAGATGATGTCATCCTCTTTTTCCAATCTGTCAATCCATTTGCCTAGGAGACGGTATTCATAACTCTAACATCCATAAAGCCTAAGCCCCCGTAGTCCCTAGGTCTAGCCAAGACTTCCCATTTCACCATATGGTATTTCCTTTTTTTATTCGTTCCTTGCCAATAGAATCTCGATCTGATTGAATCCAGGGCTTGGTAGTTTTCCTCATAGAGCATGTACACTCCCATAGTATACTTCGGTGTGCTAGACAGGCAAGAGTTTATCGGAATTGTTTTCCCACCTGAGGACATGGTGTCACACTTTCAGGTACTCAGCCTTCTGTTTGCTTTATCCGCAGTATAACTCAGCTGTGCTTTAAAAATGATATGATCGCTCACCGGCACTCCTAGATATATCATTGGTAGAACTCCTTACAACCAAATACTCCCGCCACCCTCTGTTGCTCCTCTAACTCTGCTCCCATAACAAAAGCTTCACTTTTTTATCAAAGTTAATTTTCATGCTCGACATGGCTTCAAAGCAGTAGTGTTTTTCAAGAATATGATAGTGTCATCCGCATATTGTAGGTGAGTTAGTCCATTCTCCCTTTTGACAAGCAGTCGACATCATGGCTGAGAACGCATCCCCGACCAGATTGAACAAGAGCGGTGATAAGGGATCTCCTTTAAAACTTCTGAAGAAATCCCCTCTTTCTCCATTGACATCGATTGCAACTCGCCCACCCTGCACTGCTTTCATCATCCAACTAATCCATCTCAGTGAGAAACCTTTCTTGGTTAACACCTCTTCCGAGAAATTCCAGCTAGCTCTATCATAAGCCTTCTCAAAGTCCAGTTTGATTATGACCCCTTCATTCTTTCTTTGTGACTTTTAGTTCATGTAAAACTTCTTGCAAGATTACTATCCCATCTAGAACGTTCCTTCCTGGTAAAAAGGCAGTTCGGAATCTGCTGATAACCCTACTTGCCACTCTCATCAGTCTCACTGTCAGAACTTTTGTGATGATCTTATATATTACATTTAACAAACAAATCGGTCTGAAATGCTTGATATTGTTTGGCAGTTTCATTTTCGGAATCAGCACTATCACCCCATAATTTAATCTCCACAGATCCAACACACCAGCATGCAAGTCGTCCAACATTTATTTTATAAGTGTTCTAATCTGCAGCCAAAACTCCTTGAAAAACTCAAATGAGAAACCATCAGGCCCCGGTGCCATATTGTTTTTGATCCCCTTCATGACTTCATTTAGCTCTTCCAAAGTAAATGGTCTTGTCAGGTTTCTGTTCTCCTCTTCAGATACTTTTTGGTCTGCTTGCCACAAATCATCATTCATGTGTATATCTGCTGTATCCTCTCTACCAAACAGCTTCTTGTAATAATCTGTGATGTGTTTTCAAAACATCTCTAGCTTAATATAAACCACAGGCAAATCAGGGCTCCTCATTTAAGTAAAATGGGCTTTCACTAAGTAGTACTTACTTTGAGCTTCATTGTCCTGCTAATTTCCTGGATAGTACATATATGTTGGCGCTTTTGTTCAGACCAAATCGCTGGATCCGCGCTTGCTGGTCCAGGACTAGCGGTCGAGAGCATGCAAAGATCTCTCAAATGATTGACAGCGCGAATGGTCTCGGCTCTCTCCTGCTCCGATCCGTCGCTACGTGCTGCCATTTCAACGCTGCCAGTCAAGTACCCGTAATTTTTCAGACGATCAGACGAATCATGAAGCGATTATATGTTTCATTTCCCTAAACTCTAGCTAGCCCTTATAGTGTACTGCACCTTCATGCTCAGCAATGTAGCGTCATGTTAGATGGCTACGCATCCTCATACCGTCTTTTTCAGACCATCAGACGAATCCTGAAGCGCGCTATCAGTGTTCGTCATCTCTTCATCACAAGCTAGCTGCCAGCTCTGGGTCGGGGGCAGCCATCAAGTGCAGCACCATGTCAGGGACTATTGTGATGCTAGGTCGTTTGCTTCTGGGCCCTGGTAATGAGCTTGTCACCAACAACCCTCGGTACTGTATCTCTCTCCATCTCTCCATGACAAACGCGTGCCGCCGGCTCTAAGGTCACGTCTCAGGGTCTCAGCTACCATGAGCGACTAGTGTGGTGCTGCTGCTTAGTAGTATCTTTTTTGCGCATGCCTAGTGTAGTCCTCTGTTTGTTGAGAATAGCATATATCATAATCATATGTGTGTGTAGTCCCCACTCAGCTAATAAGTTGAACTGGCCATCAAAAACTGCTGTGCATTATTCATACTCTGATACTCGCTTAGTTAGGGAAATGAAGTCTGACCGGACCATAGCTGCAGAGTGCCAAAGGCAGCCCTTAGCAGAGTATCTAGTACTAGCACCGACCTGTCTATGATGCTCAAGTACTTGCAAACCTCTGGGGGTCTGGGCACGGCACCACAAGGGCTCTCAAACATCACAGGCTTGGCTACGACGTTCATGCATGCAGTACGTGTGCGTAGCTTGTTGGAGCCGGGCACGCACGGGTCTTGTGCTGCGGAGTCAAGTGCGGACATGCCCAAGGAGGTCACTTGCGGCAGGAGGCGAGGAGGAAAGCATCTGCCACGGCCACTTGCACAACTTTGCATTTCAAGTGGATGATGATAACATCATCAACTGGGCCGTAAATTAATACTGGCGTGCAAATGGGCGCCGAGAAAAAACTGTGCTTGGTAGTCAATCATGACGTGCGAATGGGGCCAGTAGTATGTTGACAGGAACAATCCTGAGTCTTGAGTTCAAAACAAAACGGAATGGAGAAAAAAGGAGCAGAAAAGATGATGGTAATATGTGTGACATCCAGGACCAAGTACCAGGAAACAAAGGAGATAGGGTTGACTCCAGAAGCAGAAATGTGCGGTTTCTCTGAACTCAGAAACCCATTTCTAAGGTTGCTCAAACGCAGGACCTCCCCAATTTGCAACACAGTACCTGAGTGCATCGAAGTGTGCGAGCGATGGAGTCCGTTCTCGCAAAGCTCGCACAGCTGATGGGTGACAAGTGCAGCAACCTCATAGACTTGTCAAGCGACACCGCCTTTCTCCGAGATGAGCTCTGCACCATAAATGCCCTCCTCAAGAAGCTGGACCATGAAGATGAAGATGCGCTTGATCCACAGGTGAAGGATTGGAGCAACCAAGTCAGGGAGTTCGGCTATGACATCGAGGTGAATTTGCTCTCCGGGTTGCCAGTGTCGATGCCAGGGCAGGTTTCTTCAGGAGGATTGCTCACTTCATCGGTACTTTGAGAGCCTGTCTTGAGACCGCCAAGCACATCAAGGAGCTCAAGACTCGCCTGCAAGAGATCAATGAGCGGCGTAAGAGGTACAGACTTGAACATTGCATCGCTAGTTCTAGTTCTGCAGGTATTGATCCTAGATTGCCAGCACTCTGCAAGGAGGCAGCGAATCTTGTGGGTATTGATGGTCCAAGGGATGAGCTCATCAGATGGGTATTGATGGTCCAAGGGATGAAAAGAAACAACTGAAAGGAGTGACTATAGTAGGATTTGGAGGTTTAGGGAAGACAACACTTGCAAATGAGGTTTATCACAGGGTTAAGGGACAATTTGACTTTCATGCGTTTGTTTCAGTTTCACAAAGACCTGATATGGCAAGGCTTCTCAACAGCATAAGACTAAAACTTGGCCAGCAGGAGTCTTCTTACCCTCGTGAGGTGAAGGACCTCATTGACAATGTTAGATAACATCTACAGCACAAGAGGTACTTATTCTCTATGTCTTTAACAGCATGGACGATAACTCGATCTTGTATCTACTACCAATTCAGCTAATCAGCTTTAACAAGTCAATTTCCAGAATAATGTTAGAGATAAATGGAACAAATTCGTCGTAAACTCTTCATAAGCGCGTGAGAAAGATATATTTATTGTTCTTTCTAGAAAACTATAAGGATTTCGTTGTTCTTCCTACCTATTGTCCCTTAAGCAGACATCCATTTCTTTCATGGAGTGGTCCCTTAAGCAGACATCCATTTCCAAAATAATATTCATGAACTTGGTTCGAATTCAATAGCCTTTCCTTAAATGTTCATCTTCTGAGTCTATTGAAGAATTGAGTATGCTTTCGTTATATAATTGCAACTATCCTAATCAACACAGGATCTGTTCAAAATAATTTCACAGGTACTTAGTAGTAGTTGATGATTTGTGGGATACAATATCCTGGAATACCATCAAATGTGGCGGTCTGCCGCTTGCAATAATTACTGTTGCAAGCATATTAGCCAGCAAACCAACAAGTAAAAAGGAGGATTGGGAGAAGATACGAAATTCATTAGGCTCCGACCTTGGGACACACCCCACGTTGGCAGGGATGAGACAAATTTTAAGGCTCAGCTACAGAAATCTTCCTCATCACCTCAGAACATGTTTCCTGTATTTAGGTATATATCCAGAGGATCACATAATTCGAAAAGTTGATTTAGTTCGACAATGGGTCGCAGAAGGTCTTGTGAGTAATTCTGGCAGGCAAGATGCAGAGGATTTAGCGAATAGCTACTTTGATGAGCTTGTAAACAGAAGCATGACTCAACCTGAAGAGATTGACTATAATGGAAAGGTATTGTCTTGTCGAGTGCATGACATGATGCTCGATTTGATCCTTAGCAAGTGCACGGAAGACAATTTTATCAATGTGCTATACGATTCCCAGGGCATGAGAGAACTGCAAAACAGCAAGGTCCGTCGACTCTCCCTCAACCTGAATGGTGCGGAAGGTTTCACAATTTCAGCTGTTCAGGCAGTTGGCAGCCAATCACAAATTCGATCCCTTGCATTGTTCGGTGCAACTACTTGTATGCCTGCGTGTGCACATCTTTTTCCAGAGTCAAAATTTCTCCGAGTTCTTGTCCTTGAGCTCCGGCAGTTGGTTCTATTGAGATATTTGAAGGTAGAGGCAAGGAGTAGTTGTGTGAAGCTACCCACGGAGATTCAAGGGTTACGCCATCTGGAGACACTTGAAATGTCTTGCGGGTTTGTTGGTGGTATCCCATCGGATGTTTTTCATCTACCGGGCTTATTGCATCTCGACATTGCATCAACACCTGGTGGCTTTCCTGGTGGGATCAGTAACGCGAAATCCCTGCGCACTCTGCAATACTTTGGCTTGACAGAGAACTCATTGGAAAACATTCATGGACTAGGAGAGCTCGCAAACCTGATGAATTTGAAGATATGATGTTTTCAGAAATTCTTACTAGACACTGCACATGGGAGATCATCAATGAATGCATTGCGCTCATCCCTTGGAAAGCTTGGTGGCAGTAACCTGAGATGTCTATCCGTGGTGAGATATCCTGAAATCCGGGATGACATGCTAAGTTCACTGGCACCACCTCCCCACCGTCTGGAGACACTTGATCTGTTAGCGTGGTGTTTATCCAGGGTTCCTAGGTGGCTCGCTGAGCTCCATAACCTCTGCTCCTTGGATCTTTGTGTTAGGGACACCGGGGAAAGCATCTTCAGACTTTGGTACGAGTTGTTCCATCGATATTGCTAAATCGGTACTAAAGGAGTTCTTGGAGACCAACCGGTACTAAATTATTTTTTCTTTTCTGTTTCTTTTCTTATTTTCTTATCTATTTCTTTATTCTATATTAGTATTTTGTATTTGTTTTATTCTATATTAGTATTTCATATTTGTTTCCTTTACGTATACTAATTCTAATACGCAATATATATAAAGTTATATTTAATCTATAATATTACATTTGAGATAATATTATACATAGACATATTGTGCATACACATATATGAATAATATTGCATTGTATCAACTCTCCAAGTTCAACATTTTGGATCATCTATTCTGAAGCCGAGTCCTGACAGTGATGCATATTTGATTCATCATTATGGATCTCTCCCGCTGGATTTACTACCTCATCCAAAAGAAACCCACTGAGTTGTTCTTGAATTGCCCTGATTTTTTTCCATCTCGAGGAGTTTTTCCTTCATGTGCATAATCTATGTCATTAGCAAATGTTATTATATTAGATCAATGGATCTGCACAATTAGAACTAATTTATTGTTAAGCAATTTGTATACGTAATCTGAATTCATGGTAAGTTATACACTTGGGATGTACAAAGCCATGGATGAACTCACATACGTAGTATCCGCATAAATTATTTCCCGGATTCTGTCTCAAACACTATATATATGGCAAATGAAGTTATGAAATATTTGTTGTGTTCAAGGAAGTGACACGAGATGTGCAAATTCAATAGATACCGGTAATTTAGAGTGGATATGAAGTTGTTCCTTGAATTCACCTGAGTGATGTTGACGGAAGCGAGCCCATGCTCCGTTAAGCATGTCTATGAGTCGATGTATTCTCACAGAGTCCAGGATATAGACCATGCTTCGATCAACCACGATAAAAAAGAGGTTCGTAACCCGCCAACAACATCTTCATGACATCTTTCCAAATAACGAAGTATTGCTCTCTCCCACGTACTTATTTTCTTCGACTTATCATGAGGGCCAACTATAATTTTCCCCTTGCCGCGAGAGGAACGACGATCGCCCCTACCATTGCCACTACCTGCAGCAGCAGTAGCCAGCTCTATGTACCACAATTTATTTAGCTCATATTTGCACATGACTAAACTATGAACAAATTATATTTTTCCCTGCAATTTATTTAGCTCAAACATAAAATGAAAACTTCTCCATTGTAGCTTATTCTAAAAATAACTAATTACATACCTCTATTTCATCTTATTATCTCTATGTACCACAATTTATCTCGCTCATATTTACAAATGACTAAAATATGAATAAATTATATTTTTTCCCGTAATTTATTTAGCTCATATTTGTAAAGGACTAAACTATGAAATTATTTCTCTAACCTCATATCAATTTCTTTGACTAATAAGAAACATAGCATCCAAAAAGTTGTAGCTTATTCTAAAAATCACAAATATGAGCTCTAAATAACACATGCATATAAATGAAAAATTTCTCCATTGTACCTTATTCTAAAATCACAAATTACTTTAGCTCTAAAGCATAAAACTTAGTATACTAACCATATATCATGGGAGGATGAAGTTTCTAAACTTTAGAACACTTGAATGAGTGAAATCCGCACGAAATGGTCAAAAATCCGACAACACCTCCCCTATTTCGCTATGAATAAATGAAGCCCAAGCTAGAGGAAATGGCTCGGGAAGGAGGAAGAAGACACCTGATTTATAGGAGGAAAGTTAGTAGCGGGTGAACAGCTTTTGCAGGCTGCTTATCACAATATCAGCATTAATACCCGGGTGGAGGCTCCACCAGAAGACAGCACGGACTATACTGAGAGTATTCCACTCGACCAAAACCTCAGCCTCTGCTCAACAACCATCATCAATAATTCTGCCTTGGACTTATCAATAAGCAGAGTGAGCTATTACATCTCGAATATTGCATGATGAGATATTCTGTTCTTTGTTCAGCTCACTTGCACAAAAAGGGTTCATGCCGGTAGAAGAGTAGACAGATACTATGTTCATAAATCAGAGTCTGGTAACAATTCCAGACGAGAATTGGTACTCATGGCCACATGATACACCAATTCTAACCGCAATCC
>NC_028451.1:41200180-41296011 GCF_000263155.2 Setaria italica | reverse complement strand
TTGTGCTCTCTACCCTCACAAGCTTGATCTAAATTTCAGGAGCATGAGTTAGGTCGGGCACCAATGCCACTAATGTCGTCCGCCATCACCTCCCAGTACTTTAAAACTCGGCATTCGTCACAAGGTTTTGTACCGGTAGGTTTTTGACGCGGTACTAATGTGAGCATTAGCACCGGGTCTAATGGCTAGTTTTCCAGGAGCCTCCCGTGACCCTCTTTTGTGTGGTGGAGGCTCCACCCGGTACAAATGGGTGAACTTTAGTAACGGTTGGAGCCTCCAACACACTAAAGAGGGTCACGGGAGGCTCCTGGAAAACTAGCCATTAGACCCGGTGCTAATGCTCACATTAGTACCGCGTCAAAAACCAACCGGTACTAAACCTTGTGACGAATGCCGAGTTTTCCAGTAGTGGGAGGTGATGGAGGACGACATTGGTGTCCTTGGGGAACGGCCTCACTCATGCACCTCCAATTCCAGATCCAGCAAGTCCCTAAAGAAAAGATCACCATACGTGGCGGCACAAGATTTTTGTTCCCAACTCTTGTAAATTTTCAGTTCAAGTGCCAACGGAGAATGTCTCTGCAGGTCCTGATGTTTGAGGCAGGAGCCATGCCCAACCTGCGACGGCTTGAGCTAGAAACCAGTGTGGCATTGCTTAAATGGGAAGGTTGCAGGCCTGTCGGAATGGAGCACCTTTTAGACCTCAAAGAGATTTGTGTATCCTTGTGGCATTGCCAATGCACAAAATCTGAAGGAATAGCTGCAGAGTGTGCCCTCAGGAACATCGCTCAAACACACCCGAGCCGTCCTACTGTCACAATAACAATAACATAAACAATGGTGACTGAGCACCCACTATGGCATACCCTGAAAATGGCAATGGTATTATGATGGAGACGACGATGGACCGATAGATCAGAAACAGGTCACTACACCAATGAGGAACACGCCATATATTATACTTGGTACGGTAGGCGTGCTTTGCTGAGCCCCCTGTAACTTAGTTTGAAATATATAGGTCTTCGAAGAATACTGTCATGAGCAATCATCTGGCGTGCCATTTGCACCATGAATAATGGTTATTCTCAGATAGCTTCTTCTCCATTTCTTGGTTTGTAGCACGGTGGCATCTATCATTTTTAATGGTACACTAAGAATAGGCCCTCCACCTTTTAATCTGAAAATCATCCTTCTCCCTCCTGTATCTAAACTATTTTTTTTGTATCAATGGGTTTGAGGAGAATTTAACCCTGCTGTATCTAAAGATAATCAGTATCAATGGGGTTTAGAAGATGGAGGACTAAAGAAAACCAGTATCAATGGGTTAAAGAGAAGTTAACTGACAGTTTCTTTTATGAGTTCGTACTTAAAAATTTTGAACCCTTATGAACTTGTCACTGTGATTGGAACAAACTAAATTTGCTGGTGAAGTTAAGTGTTTCGAACTAACCTTGGAGTTACAACTTACAACTCAGTTGAGAAACGCAATGGTTGTATTGATATAAGTCCATTTCTTCACCACCAGAAAGAAGCTGCTCGCAAGAAGCAGGTGATACATGTTGAAACAATGTACTGCTGCAAAAAGATAAAAAAAAATGATAATTTAGTACCGACCTGTGAAGTATGAACAATAACTGAGATGTTGGTGTCAATAACCGGATGATAAATTGAGATACTTATTCTGTACGGGCAGAGACTCTTTTCTGTTGTTGTTTTATATAGGTATCGCCAGCCACTCTTTGTAACCAAGAAAATGCAAGTTTTTTTTAATATAGGAAACTGGCCTCAACACTCACGAATGAGTGTCTACAGCCAAAGAAAATGCAAGTTTGGCAGGTAGGACATAACACAAACACTTGGTGTGCAGGGGAAAAATTGAGCAGGGAGAGGAGCTGACTTTACTTGCTGCAGGAGTCATGAGTACCGAACTGCCAAGAGAGAACCAACTCGACGGCGCGGGCGGATACTTCTTCGCTGGCCACCAGTGCAGCACGCGCACGTGCGTCGCCTGCACAAGGCACGGTCCCCATCAGCAGCACACGCACGCGGCACGCCCGCCCCGCTTGTGATGATGGCGCGCGCGTCGCCCAGTTTTAGCGAGCTTGGCCAGGGCCGACCGCACAGCGCCGCTGCTTTGGAGCAGCCTGCGGCGGCGTCACCGTCACCATCGAAGGCGTACGCGTTGGCAACCTGGATGGAGCCGGAGCGCTTCATCCAGTGGTACGCCGACGTGCCGCGGATCAACGGTGGCTCCCGTTTTCTGCAGCAGGAGAGGAGGGTGGCCTGGAGGAGGACGCGGCAGCAGCGTTGGAGGTGCGGGGGCGCCTGGGGTGGGCCTTGGCCTGCGCATCAGCGTGTCGCCGGCCTCTAGCTGGAGCACTGCGCGGGAGGACAGGGAGAAGCCGCGCTCGGGATGAGGCTCTGTAGCTGCAATGCCCGCGTTTGGACGGCCCGATCAAAGATAAGACGGCGCAAAATAGATACTGAAAATGAAATAGAAATGTATTTATTGGCGGTTTAGGGTTAAGATCAACAAAATACATCAAGATCTCTCTTCTGCTATATTTGTCCATGACCTCATGAGTTCATAATATAATGTTTGTCCATTAAAATTATCAAAGGTTTAATTATTACGACTCACTTCTGTTACTTAAATGTTTTAAAAGTAGAAGAGAAGTTTATCGTATCATATTATTTTATAGAGGTATGGATTGTATTAAATCAGATTTTACATAGAATTAGTACCTTTCTTGGTTAGTGCATATGGTGGCACGGTCGTATACGGAGAAACAAGGCAAAAACGGAAGGAGCGTAATGGTGCATATATAAACTTTTGGTGTGGTCTCGCGGCAATTTTTAAAACGTGTAAAACAAAAGAGAAATAAAATGCATTATTCTGAATTACATCAAACCAACAAACACATCGTAGCACTTTCACTCTCCTTGACCTACTTCGTGCACCCCAACTGTTGGCTCCTCTTGCACAACCCAACAACAGTACAAGTTCTCCCCATATCCACCACCTCCTTGCATCTGCGCGCCTTCGGATCATACACCCTCACCGAGCCATTCGGAACTGCCACCCAGAAGGCGATCCTCCCGTCGTCCAACACCATCAATGGCTGCGCAAAGATCTCTCGTGGAAGCCGTGAAACCGGTATCAATGGAGCCGGCTGGCCCTTGGCGGGCTCACCCCAGCCGCGCAGGATCGATCCTAGAGGCAGAGACTGTATCCTCAACCAGTTCCCCTTCTCCAGGTCCGTTAGCAGCCACATGTCGATGCAGCAGGAGAGGTAGTCATGGTGCACGAAGACGGGGCAGCCGTTGAGCTCGACCAGGCTCAGGTTGGAGTGGCAGCAGTTGCGGCTTCTAGAGGGGAGCGGGCCTCGGAGGAGGCTCGGCCTCCACGTCTCTTTCGCCAGGTCGAACGAGGCGATGCCGTCGTACTCGCCCATGTCGGAAGAAGTCGTCAAGAAGTGGGCGAACCCTTGGGCGACCGCCCTCTGCCGGGGGATCGTCGTGTTCACGGCCGCCGGAGGGCCCTGCGCCGGCCTCCAGCTCTGTCCGCGGCCGCGGAGAGTGAGGATCTCGCATGATTGCTTGGGCTCGCCATGGCTGCCGCGGGCTGTGTTGATCCGGAGAACCTTGTATTCTCCGGTTGCGGGGACCTGGCCAAACACGTATGCCGCCGACGAGGTCTGGTTACTGCCTTCCACCGTCGTGGTGCCTGCGGGGATGTCGGTCACGGCGCCGGTGGCCGGGTTGAACACGCGGACGCCCGCCGCGCCGCCGGTTCGCACGAGGCAGATGAGGCCGCCGGCCGCGGCGAGGTGGCCGGTGCGCTGTCCGTCCAGCTGGTCGACGATGGCGCCGGAGACCACGTCCACGAGCTTGACGTCGACGCGGGAGGTGTCGGCGGCGCTGTAGACGGCGGTGACGAGGAGGGAGTCCCCCTTGGAGCGACTGGTGGCGTGCGCGGCGGCCATGCGCGGCGGTGGCGCCATCGATCGCCGGGCGAGTGGTGAGAAGCTCGAGTAAGCACCGGGAGAACTCGAGCGCTGGCGATACTTGGGATCGACGTGATGTCTTCTTGATTGCGTGCGGGTTCGATTGCTTTTAAGGACGGGGTGACCGGAGTCCGAGCCGGCTGTTTTGTTCGACTCGGCGACTGGCTACTAACAACAGTCGGCAACGCGCGTCCAGGCAAAACCTTGTCCGATTCTTTTTGTTTTTGAGAGGGATTCGTTATTTCTTTGCTAGGACGATTCGTTAGTGAAAAACAAAGACGATCACGTGGGCTCGGCCCATACTGTTGGGCCCTTTTGGCACATGGGCTTCCACGAACTAATGGGCTGTGCAGTCTGTGGAGGAAGGTCCGGCGGAAACCCAAATCCGAATCAGGATGCAGTCAGTCGGGGCGTCCGAGAACCCCCCAAATCCGATCTTCCGAGACCATACGTAACCAAACGCGTCAGACGACGAATTAAAACGTCCCGTTTCTAGAACATGACCTGGCCAGGCAGGCATTTCTTTTTTTCTTAGCGCTCAGTCGTTTTCTCGTGGGCGGTTCGTCAGGCTCAGACCCATGTGCCGACGGAGATCGGCCGGTGGTGGGCATTGAACCCGAGCCTGCGCACCTGTCTCGCGGCTCGCGACCGCCGGGGCCGGGCGTCGGCGGCGATGGCGGAGCCGCGCGCGGGTGCTACCAGAAGGCCAGATCGCACCCCTCTCGAAATCAGAGGGCCCACCTGCAGCCACATCATTTGTTAAGTGGACTGAAACTGACTTGCCAAGTTGCCACGCGAATCACGAGCCGCGAGTCCCGACTCTGTCGTCTCGCCTTTATACCGGCGCGGGCGGAAGGAACCGAGTGGCCTCCCTGCGTCGCGAGGCGAGCTCATCCGACGGCGGCAGCGGCGACTCCAACGACCCCGCGCGCAGGCTGCGCTGCTCCGGACAGGTGAGATCTCCCTCGCTTTTCTCGGCGATGGACGCGCGTCGTCTTCCCCGTGTGCCGACGGACTCCTTGGTTGGGATGGCTGGCTCGATCGCCCTGTGGTTTCTCCGCGGGGGGTTTTGGTCCGGCCTCCGGCGCGGGCGACGCTCCTCCGCGATTGGTAGGATGGGTAGTTGATTGACGCACGGGTGCGCCGGCGCCGTCCGGGCAGTGCGTAGATTTGGGGAGAGGGGGGAGGGAGGATGGTAGAGGCAGAGGAGAGGAATAGTCAGCTACTGACCTTCGAGTGGCCAAGTTCCATCCTACCTAAGTACCTTTTGCTACCTTAGTTACTGACTGACTGCAGTAGTATTCTAGGAGTGATTCGCCTGCGAACCACTACTCTTTGGATCCTCATGGCTGTTTCGTCAACCAGTCCCCCAACAAATTTGTTGCCTGATGTAGGATTGCGGTTAGAATTGGTGTATCATGTGGCCCTGAGTACCAATTCTCGTCTGGAATTGTTACCAGATTCTGATTTATGAATATAGTATCTGTTTACTCTTCAACCGGCATGAACCCTTTTTGTGCAAGTGAGCTGAACAAAGAACAGAATATCTCATCATGCAATTTTCTAGATGTAATAGCTCACTCTGCTTATTGATAAGTCCAAGGCAGAATTCTTGATGATGGTTGTTGAGCAGAGGCTGAGGTTTTGGTCGAGTGGAATACTCTCAGTATAGTCCTTGCTGTCTTCTGTCTTGTGCATATATGAAAGGCTTATGCTGATATTGTGATAAGCAGCCTGCAAAAGCTGTTTAGAAAAATGTCATAGCTGTATGGTACTTCTCCTTTCATTCTGGAAACCATCTCTGATGAATGCAATCCTTGTTCTAAACAGTAATTTTTAAGTTATAGCACTCTGCACATAATAGGTGGCTTCCTTATTTTCCAACTAAACAGTGTGCCTTAATTACCCCTATTTTAGTTGAGCGGATAGTGTGAAGTCATTAGCTGGTGATGCATAGAGGTATAATGCTATTTGTTTTCTTGTAAAAAAAGTTAAGTTACTTTGATCGAACATGTTCCCTAAAATTTCTTGATTCTTTAGTTTCCTTTACCAAGCCTCCATTTAACTGTTTAGGAAATAGCCTTCTTACTGCACGCCGGAGTTAAGTAAACAAACTATTAGGCCAGAAGCTAATTTCAGATTCATACCACCTAATTACTTGAAATATATGTAAAATACAACCACACATATTGTATGGCACTGCCATTGTTCACAGCCTTGCCTGGCATGCAGTGGTTCTTTCCATAGTTGCCTCTTTCTCTTGCCTCCTTCGTACCCTACTGTTAGCTCCTCCTTGCTCCATATTGTCGTGCGGCAGCTTTAGGGCCCTGAATCTGACACCACCTCCTCCTTTTTCTAGATCTGTCCTGAGAGGAGTGGCTGAGTGCCTGATTCCCCTACTGATTGTGAATTGGCCTGTATGATGTTGCTTCCAACACTCATCTGATTTTTGATTTAGCACTTAGGTTTAGGGCAGGGCTAGGAGGACCTTCCAATATCAGATCTTGAACAGTAGTGCTAATTTCTCTTCTGCTCCTGCTGGTGCTAGTGTTCGTGCTGATGAGAATTCAGGCTGTAGATTTTCTCTAAAGAATCACGCTATTTTTAATAAGATTAGATATCCAATGGAGGAAACACAAGATCAGGACACAGCTATTATAGTCACACAATACCCTGTACCTATTCTAAAGTGAAGCTCTGATTTGTCCTTCTCTATAAACATTTATAGCTTTATGCATTGGCCGTATATATCCTTGTTTAGCTACCATGGGATTCATTAATGCATCTGTCTCTAGATCTTTTTCTAGTTCTGTGCTTGGTCTTCACTAGACAAAATCTAGTTACAGAAAGAATGGTAGCCGGATTAATTTAAATTTTGAAGCCAAAATACAGCTCTAACTAAATTCAAATTGTGCCTGCAAAACATGTGATTGATCGCTTGTTCAGTAGACTGTGTAGCCAGGCTGAGCTTGAGGTCACCTATACCCTCTTAAAAAAGTGCATTTCTAACATTTGTAACAAAGTATATGTTTCTTTTTTACAAACTTTGTAAGTGCGCAAAGTGCATTTCAAATGGGGGTGTACTAAACCTGGGCTCAATCAAATATTTGTGCAGTATCATATTGTATAATGTCATTGGTTTCCCTGTTACAAGGGGCTATGTTTGACTTGTCATTAACATAAATGTATCCTTCAATGAAGAACCTAAATCTCTATATTTTTCAGGCACCATGTCACTCATGTCTCCGTTCCCGGGGATGGATCTAAGTAAAATGGATGCCCCAACTCTGACCCTCCTTGGGGCAGCTGGTGGTGTGATGCTGTCTATGCATTTCACTGTGCAATTGGTGTCACAACATCTTTTCTATTGGAAAAACCCCAAGGAGCAGAAAGCTATACTTATTATTGTGCTAATGGCTCCATTATATGCTATCTCTTCCTTTGTGGGTCTTCTTGATATTCAGGGAAGCAAGACTTTTTTCACATTCTTGGATGCTGTTAAAGAATGCTATGAGGCACTGGTGAGTCTTCTTTGGGTCAACATCATTCTTAGGCCTAAATGTAGCTTGGCATTTTACTAACACAGTAACATTTATATTTTCCTTTCAATTATGCAGGTCATTGCTAAGTTTATGGCATTGATGTACAGCTACTTGAATATATCCATCAGCAAAAACATAGTCCCTGATGAAATCAAAGGGAGGGTTCTTCATCATTCCTTCCCTGTTTCTCTTTTCCTGGTACCTTTCTTATTCCCTGGAACAGAATACTTTTTTTTTATAACTGAACTTTTATAATCTGTGCTTAAATTTTTGCGATGTGTCCTGTGTTATGGTGAGTTATGTTAGGCCCATACCTGGGGATATCTATAAGAAACCTTATGGAGTTGAAGGATGTGTCATTTTTTTTTCAGATGAACTCTAATTATTTCCAGTCTTTACAAGAACATTTACACTTCTCAATTAGCAAAGTTATTCGTGTAGTTTAGATAGGCTGATTGAACTATGTACTTAATGGTTAGTAATCTTACACCATTTGTCTTCTATTTGAAATCCAGTTTCGCCAGTAAACAGCTTTCCAAATTTTCTGGTGTACTTAAATGTTTTTTTGGTGTGTTTGAATTCCAGTTTCTTTAATTCTAGTTTTCCAGAGGCCACAGCCTATATACTTAAATAATGCTGTGTCTGGCAACTTGCTTTGCATCTTCCTTAAACGGTTATATCTTGCACCTATAATCTACATCAGAATTTCATTAACTGTTGGCAGCTCAGTTTGTACTTGAGTGTACAGGTTTCTTTTGTTTTGGTTGATTGAATTTCTATCTTTGCTGAAAGGAACTAGTAATCTGATGCACTCTACTATGGCAGCCTCGCACTGTCCGATTGGAGCACAAGACACTGAAGCTTCTGAAGTACTGGACCTGGCAATTCGTTGTTATTAGGCCAGTATGCTCCATTCTGATTATTACCCTCCAGCTTCTTGGGCTGTACCCAAGCTGGGTCAGCTGGACGTTTACAATTATACTGAACTTTTCAGTCTCCATGGCATTATATGCCTTGGTTCTTTTCTACCACTTGTTTGCTAAAGAGCTGGCACCTCACAAGCCGCTTGCAAAGTTCTTATGCATCAAAGGGATTGTCTTCTTCTCTTTCTGGCAGGTAAATCATCTTGACCTGAATGGGAAGTAGTTTTAAAATAATCGTTCATGGTTTCTGAATGCTCTTTTATAAATTTGCATGGGCGATTCTCTTGATGATTGCTTCTAGACAACTCACCAGATGATTTTTTTTGAAAACTCGTATATAAATTAATGTTTTAGATAGTTTTAGATGATTTTTTGGTCCTTTGGAGCGATTGGACATGCCTTCACCGGAAGCTTATAACCATTGTCACCTCCATTTGCAGTTTTAGTTTCCATGCAATTGTATTTATATATTCAGACGCAATAATTTCCCTTATAAAACAGTCACAACTCACAAGTACATGTTACTTTGTGTGTGACAAAGAAAGCAAGGGCTCTAGAAAAGGTGTTGCTGAAGAGAAAGCTAAAGTTGAAACACTTTTTTGAAACAAACCAGTCAATGTTAGGTATTTCATCCTTTTTCGAGGCAAGCTTAATATGTAGTTTTATCAAGCTGGAGGACATCCACCTGGTTACAGTACCATTTTGATAGCCAGTGCACTCCGTCTTGTGGGTGCATCAGGTGGCATTCGATTTGGAGGGAACCTGGTTACAGTACCATTTTGATCTCCAGTTTTTCACCTTGGCAGCCATTGTCTACTCTTGTTGCAGGGTATTGCGCTCAATGTTTTAACTGAAGTAGGCGTGATCCAGTCCCACCATTTCTGGCTGGACGTGGAGCATATCCAGGAGGCGATCCAGAACGTGCTGGTGATCCTTGAGATGGTCGTGTTCTCCGTCATCCAGCAATACGCATACCACGTCGCCCCCTACAGCGGCGCCGACAGGGCGAAGTTCGAGAAGAAGAACGAATGAGCTGAGCCGAGGTCCCAAAAGAGTGAAAAATATCGCGCTGCTCTGTTTTTCTAGGATTCTGTCGGAACGAAGGACTAGTATTTCCCTACGGACAGACGTTCAGCGAGCATATTTGATAGCTCGTGGAAGTCTGGGATGATCAGGCACAGGCACGAACGCGCTCTCGCTGCTGTAAAATTGCACTACGCATGTACTGAATAGTTGCCTGTTCCGTCTCGTTGAACGCTAGGTATCTCTGAGGCCATGTAGCAAGGACTTGTTCATCTTTGTAGTACACTCTATTGGGGAATCCTTTACCAATAAAGCTACAGTCCTTCAGAGGCAGCCCTGAACTCTGATTGCGAGGAGGCTGCCAACAACTGTTGGCAGCGGACTTACCGGCTCACACGCTCCCCCCAATTATTGGAATGTTTTATCAGGAAACATTTCTTGGTATATGTCGTAGTAGTTCTGAGGCCTGTGACTAAACATGAACAATGTCAGGTCTGTTGTATGGTTCATCGATGAGTGGCGACGGCGATGGGCTACGTACGGTTCGCCCCGTCGTGTCAACGGCGCAAGAAGTGCAGGAGGGCAGGACTGCAGAGGAGGCGCGGAGAGCTACAGACCTACAGCCTTAGGCCCGGCCCACTGGTGACTGGCCCAACGCGTAGGGGACCTGAATGAATGAAAGAGAGAAAAGGGAGGAGGCAGCACTGACTTGCACTGCACTGCTGGTGGTGGTGGTGTGTACGTGGGCCCATGTGCAACTCCTGTAGATTCCTAGTACGGCACACACACCTGCCGGCCTCTCCCTTCTCGTGACTTTGCCAGCAGCCCAGGCCCAGCAGGTTGGCTGCTCCTGGTTTGAAGCCTTTAACCAGGGGTAGAAACGTTTTCTCCCATTTTGTCCTGCCCACCACCCCCAGGCCCCAGCTTGTTCTGTACTTGGGTGATGATCGCTACCGCTGTCAGCCATGGCGCTGATTACAGCAGAGTGAAAAACTTGGCAGAGATTTGCTTTGCTGGGCCGGGGGTAGAGCCAGAAAAAGGGGAGCATATATCATTATCATGTCTTGTTCGGTTCCGTGAGGAAAGGCGCAAAGGAACAGCAGATCTTGTAGGAAAGATGTCGACGGGACATTGCAGCAACGGCTACTGTTACTTTGGAGGCGCCCTCCACATCCCCTGAGAGGGGAGGGGAGGGGAGGAGGCAAACGGCGTCACCACTGGTCTCGTCTTTGCCGCGAGCACTGCGCCACGACCACGGCTGCACGCCAAGAGGAAGAGAGGAGCGCGAGGCGGCAGGTTGTACCGACCTACTGGGGGCATCGACCCGACGATAACGACCCTGTTCGCTTCAGCTTATTCAGTCGGCTTATCAGTCACCAAACAGTGTTTTCCTTTCACAACAAATCAGTCGTTTCAGCTTTTCAGCCGGCTTATACGCCGTCGCGTGCGAACGACCGCGGTCACCGCTGCTAGGTGCTAGCCCATCGTCATCGTCGTCGCTCTCCCCGGCCGGCTTCAGCACCAGTGATCAGAGCTGAGAGGAATTCGTGTTCAGTAATCACTAATCAGTAGCGTTGCTGCTGTGCTGGGTTTGTGAACGATAGAGACGAACGAGAGGAGGGGCAGCAGACTAGCTTTTCTCTCGGCGTCAGCTTTTTCCGCCCGTCCTCGCGAGTCGTACTCAGCAGCAGGCGCCAGTGGCCGATAAAGCCGCCTCGGATCACGTGCACGCGCGCGCAGCCCAGCGCCAGTCAGCTCCTGCCTCCGCCCTCGCGCCCGGGCCCGTCCCCGTCCCTACGCCGTACAAGCGAGCGCGCGCGCGTGGGGCCGTGGCGCGCTGCCCGTGCCCGGCTCGCCAAGAGGAAGGAGGCAGCGAGGCGAGACCGATCGACTGATCGAGCCATCGAGGCGAGGGTAGGGCCCGGCGTCAGGCTGGAGACGGAGACCCCGGAGACCGGCTGGATCCGAGACCGACCCACCCACCTATTGGCGCCTGCCCGACTGCCCGGTCGTGGCCGAGCCGTCGCGTGGTCCACGGGCGGCCACGGGCCACGGAGGCGATGACACGATTCTGCGAGAAGCCCTCCACGAACTGAAGCTGTGCGGGCTAGCTAGGTGTGGTGCAGTTGCTGCCCGCACGTCGATCAGCCCAATCAGTGCGTGCCGACCTCAGTTTCTTGTTTGTGTGATCATGTTTTTCTTCTGCGTTATTGCCCCCGCGTCGTCTCCTCTGGGGGCGACTCGAGCAGCGCCCCATCCTTCGCCGCCACCCTCCTCACAGCCTCCTCTGCACCTCGCCGCCGCCAGAGCAGCGCATAGGAAGCCCGTGTGTCTGCTAGGTAGGGGGCGACGGGGCTTCTCTCGTCAACCTAGGGTGCTCCCGACCCTGGTAAATGACGCGGCGGCGCCGGGTATGGAGGCAACGGCGGCGCCCCGGGGCGGCAGATCCCGGATCCGGTGGACTGGATCTGGCGCCCCTAGGGCTGAATCTGCGCGGTGCGGCTGCCGGCGGCGCCGGCCATAGGCCGCACACGGGGGGGGGGGGGGCTCGGCAAGGAAGGTGGCGCTCCGGCAGCTCAGCGGCGGCCCGTGCGGGGTGGTGACAACGGCGGCGTGCAGGGTGCCCTCAAAGGTGGACTAGCGGAGGGTCGGCGCTGGCGGGTGTGAGGTGGCTTGGCGCGGGTCGTGGAGGCTAAGTGGCAGCGGCCGGCGCGGCGGATGCGAGATGGCTGACGCGGTGCCGAGGACATACGCCGGCAATGGCGGGGCGTGTCGCCGTGGCGTGAGGAGGCCGCACGGCGGCACTTGCGCGCGGCGGAGAGGCGGCGAGACGGCGTGGCAGTGGCCGCGTGCGAGGAGACGCGCGTGATGAGGCGGTGCGTCGGTTAGGGATGGCAATAGGTCGGGTCGGATGCGGGTGGAGCATAACCCACCCATGGCGAAACCCGCCACGTTTAACTACACCCACACCCATAATGGCTAACTGGTGGATTTTCGCGCCTACACCCACACCCACTCGGGTTTTGGGTGCCCACTGGATTTGTTTAAAGAAGTGCTCAAAATATATCAACATATCATATGATATCAAGTGATATCGTACGAATTTGATACACATAATGTAATTTGAACAACATACTAAAGTATGAAGTCAAACTTTCATGTTTCATCTTATAAAAGAATAGTCCAGCAACGATAGCAACGATAACAAAGCTAGCATGTCGAAACTTTCATATAATAGTATATAAATAATCTTGCACCAATATAGTCCAGTAAGGTAGTAATCTACACTTTCACCTCACAATGTATTATACAAAATATTCAACCTCAAAAGTTCATTATATTAGTATAATTGAATATTTTAACAGAAGTTAGGGTCAATGACTTAAGAGATTTTGGGCATCTATAGGTGAAATTTTGCACCTGCATTTGCACCCATCGGATGCCAAACCCACGGGCACCCGCACCCATGGGTGTGACTGCCATCCCTAACGGCAGTGGCCGCGTGTAAGGAGCGGAGGTTGAGTTGTGGTGCATCTGGGTGGCGAGCACAGCGGAGGTGGAGATACGACGGCGTGGTGCGTGGAGGTGCGGCGGCGACGCCGCCCCGGATGGGCTGCCGTGGCTGTGGTCTAGGAGTGCCAAGGCGTGAGCGTGCATCGAGGGGATGGGATGCTCCAAGCAAAAGCCCTCGCCGGCTTGTTTTCCCCATTGGGGCATCATGCTGGAGCTACAACCCTGTTGCATGGGGTTCTCTGGGTGAAAACCCTGTCCAGATCCTGAACGAGCGATGGCGGCATCATTGGCATTGTGCGCTTCTTGGAGGTGTCGTCTTTAGAGACCCAACTCGGTTTGATGTATTGCTGGTCCATTGGTCATGGGCGGCCGCAGCCGGTGGCGGCAATTCCACTGCGTGGCAAGCTGGACGGGTGTTGCTGAGCCCACGTGGAGGCAATCGCAGTTATGGTGGCGGCTAGGGGTTGTCGCATGGTTGTCGAATTTGGCTGCTTGCAGTGGACCACGGCGGCTGGCATTGCTTGGCAACGATCAGTGCAGCGTGGGACTGTGTCGGAGGATAGTGCTTGCGGCAACGGCATCCTGGGACGACTAAGCTTGTAGCGGATCATGGCGGGTTGCTCAGCTTGGCTGGCCTATCTGGTGCGGTACATCGTTGGAAGACGCCGTAAGTGACTTCTCTAGCTTGCTGACACGGCGGCGGAGGCTATGTGCGCGGGTGAAGCAGTGAGGCGAAGTTGACCTGCGGCGGCGGCTTGGCTGATCGATGGAGATCTTGGGGAGCGGGGCAACATTGCTTACCACTCTGACGACGATAAAAGAAACGGATCTGTGACGTGGAGTGTTGTGGCAAGCATGGTGAGGACCCCACGCGCGGTGTTTCTTCGAGGCAATGAGAGTGAGGTAGAGTCCAACGGCGGACGTGGCGAGGCCCCCGCGCGTTGTGTTATCGTGGTGGCGACTACGAGGCAGCCTGCGAGAGGTCCGAATTCGGTGGTATCACTCCGTCAGGTGGAGTGTGGTGCTGCAGCGGTACTACGGCGGAGGGTCCTGCATGGCGGTGGTCTTCTCGGTGTGGTGCCGTCTACTTCTTTTGGTTCCCTATCGACGCAGGGTCACGCTGGAGGTTTCAGCGACTACATGAGTGTGGATGTTGGTGAGTGCTGCGGTAAGGCTTCGGTTCTGCTGCCATTGTCGGGCGGAGTAAAACCCGCTTGAGATGTGTTGAGTTCGGCGCGTATTGATGTCCCAATCCAATCGGCCGATGTATTGTTTAGTTGAGTTGAGTGTGATGACTTGGTGCGGCATGTGTTGACGACCCAATCCAATATGCTGGTGTTTGTGTCGTTTTTTCCTTTATTATTTTCGCCCAATCCAGACTTCATTTTCTTTTTAATATAATCGGTAGCTCTCTGCCCGGTTCGTTAAAAAAAAATTTCTCGTTTCTTCGGCTCGCTCAGCACTGGCCGTGGTTCTGCAGATCAAAGAGCCAACAGGCCGTGACGGCTCACGTCACTGTGAAGTACTTCTTCTATTTCAAACTGAAAGTTACTTTAGCTTTTCTAAAAATATATATTTTGATATGTATTTAGATATAATTTATATGTAGATGTATAGAAAAAATATGTTTATCTAGAAAAACCAAAACGAGGATGTAACTGGAGGAGACACGACATGATTACTCGAGGAGCTAATCATCGCTAGCTCCTCGTATGTCGTAGCATAGTATGAGCCTTTGTATATATTGTCATGTGCATCACTCTTAGGTCATAATTGTGCTTTTTTTTAAAGATCAAACCCTGTTCTTGCCTTATTCACCTGGTTATTAGCCTGCTCTAGGACATCCGGACCGCTAGGTCGCCTCTATTCTCCGCTTGACATCCAGTGTTTTACCGTCACGACTAGCCATTGTATGATGCTTTTTAGCAGATTTTTCGCTACTATGGATAAGATTTATGTTGTATGATGCAATCTATGGTATTATGAAGATATTGGAGGTAGGTGTGTGTTAGCGAACCTCGTTATAACAAGTACGCGCGTGTGTTTTTTCTCATCGCGTGGTTTCCATCCTGATGCTAGTTTATGTGGTGTGCCACCGTGCGTATCTACTTGACCAACATCAGGTGTCTTGATGTATTATTGGATTCTTATTGCGTCTGTCATACCAAATAGTTGCTTCAATTTTGCAAGATGTTTATCTTGGTCAGTCATATGCAAGAGCTATTTAACTCCTACTTTCTCCGATCACAAATATAAGTCTATTTAGATTTGTTACAAGTGAATTCTTTAGCTTTGATTACCAATATTGAAATTTTGTACCTGGTGACGGCAAAAAAGATATATTATAGATAAATTGTTAGTCAAAGTATTATATTAAACATCGGAGAAAGTAGTTAGCATATATATGCATCTACAAATATGTTGAAGGATATGATTGGTTGCCCTTTTGATACCCGTTGAAACAGTCAAGTCCCAATCCGAAAGGCTGGAATTGGTTCCAACCTTTCATTCTACACTTTCTAGCTATGATAATTCCCAATTTTATTCCACATAGTACTAGTACGTATGGGCCAATGAGAACGACGGCCAGTAGTACCATTGCTCTTTTCAAAAGAAAAAGGGAAGGCATATCCACCGCCGGTAATCGCCGCACCAGTGCAATTTCCCCGGAAATTACCGCGGTTATTTTGCCAGCCGAACCGCGGCACCCGGTGCACGGCGCGCGGGAGACGAGTCCTCCGGCCGGCCGGGTCCCTCTCCGTCCCCGTGCCCCTCGTCGTCGCCTCCCTGCTGCACTCCATGACTCCATCGCTCGGGGCCAACCCCACGGGCCACGGTACGGAGACCGCCCGCACGGACTCACCCAGTCGCCGGGCAGCAACATGGCGGGCCCTCGCGGTACGATGGAGCCGACCCGAGCCAGTCACCGGGAACGTACGACGCGTCGTCGTTCCCGTCCCGTACGAGTCAGCCATAGATGACGGTGCAGGCCATAGATGACGGTGCGGCCATCGGCCCCGGCCGGACCCTCGCGATCGTTCGCTCGCCGCCCATGCTCCGAGTGCCGCCCGGTCTCGCACGGGACGCGCGGGTGCTCTGCTTTCCGCCAGATGATTGGGGATCGATCGTCTCATCCCACCATCTCCGTCCGCCCGACGACGGAGGACCGCTCGCTGGAATGTTGCGCGCATGTACGTGCCTTCCTAGGCGACGGGACCGTGGTCAGTGGGACACTCGGATTCCTACGCGATCGACGCCGGAGTGGACTGGCCATACGAGGGTGAAGGGAACATGACGAGATGCGAAGCAACTGTAGTGGTGCACTGTCCTATAGGCTCCTAGCTGCTAGCTCTCTAGTTTGTTTTAGTGTACTTCGACGACAAAACCAAGAGCCTAAAGGTTATGCTTGAGAGACCTGCCTGATTAGAAAAGCTGCTTCAATTCAAGAACCTGGCAAGTTGAAAGGTGGGCCAGAGATACTAGGTAATCTTGTCATTGTTGGCTTGCTCGTTCATGAAATGGTGGAGATGAATCAAACAATATATAGCAAATTTATATTTTGAGAGAACCGAACGCTTGCTTATAATATTGATGAAACCATCTGTCATAGCTAGGCTACTCTTTGCCATGGAAGCATTTGTAATGATGCGGCAGAAAAATAATGGAAAACAACAAAAAAGAAACACTTTTTACCTCTTACATATGTTCTGTATGAAACAACAGAAATAAAGCAATACATTACAATACATTGTTTCAACTTTCAACCACCAACCAAATGGATATATGCATACGTGATATTTTCTAGATATATAAATATGAAACCTCCCATTAAAATTGGCCTCGTGGGCACTAAACTGCTCCGACACATCATCAGGTCTAGTGTTACCTTGGCCCATAGTAAATGCCATGCCTATATATATCTTTTTGAGAGAAAGATTCTTACGCAATCTTACTATTACTAATTGGAGGTTTCTTTTGAAACCTTCAGGTTAATCCTCACAAAACATATTAGAAAAAAAGATAAATCATAGAAATTCTCACGACTATTGGATCTATAATATTTTTTTTAAAAAAATACCCAGCTTTGCCATTATGAAAATAGTTAAAGTTACCTCCTAAATCAATATCCAAATTATCCACCTCTGTCAGTTGGAAAAATAAGCTAAAGTAACCCCTAATGTTCATCTAAATTATCCACATATTCCATTATAAAAAGTAACTTAAAATATTGCATACAAAATACCATATTGAGGTGCGACACAAAGTGAAAAAAACTATGCACGTGGATAAAAAAATGTAAGGAGCAATTACTAACTATAATCTATCACATCCCAGAGTAAAGGTAAGTTCGCATCTACATGATTATTGTGTTACAATATTTAAGAAATAAGAGATAGAGTGCATAAATCAATTTTCCTTATTAGGTATCAGTCCTAATTATTCAATAAATTTCTAATGCTTACATCTCTTAAAATTACAAGTTCGTGCAAAGCACGGATTGATGTACTAGTTAGTCTAAAATGCATCGACTAACCAAACAAGAACTATTGAATAGCAACTACAACAAGTAGGCCCAACATATCAGGTCTGTTTATGTGTAAGTAACTATCCCTCTATTCTTAAATATATAAAATTAAGGACAAATAAATTAGTTGAAAACAAACTTCTCCGCACACGTTTAAAGTTATTTATAAGGGCCAGCTACAGGCTTACACTTCGTATCTCCTTTGGATTTTCATTCGAGAACTTTCAAATAAGGCTTCTAGCTCTACATTGGATAGATGTCCCCCTAAATCTCTAGATCCACCGTAATTATTGCCATGTCAACCTGACCTTTGTTTCTTTGACAGAGACTCGAGCAAGAATGTCCTTGTATTGACATACGCATTCGCACTCTGCCAAGGCATGTACATGCACAAGCGTATGAACGTACATGCAGTGCAGGTACACGAACCCACTATGGTGCGACCGTGCGGGGCCCACATGTGTGCCCTGCCTCCACACACACGGTACCCGCCTTTATATCCCTTCCAAGCTCCCCCGCCCGCCCCCGTCATCGCCTTCCACTCATGAGAGCAAAGCAAGCTAGCAAGCGCAGCTCCCGAGCTCCACCTCGCCAGCTCTCGGACGGCTCCTCGATCACCTCGTCCCTCGCCGGCGCCTCCATGGACCGCAAGAGCTCCTCGAGCCCGGCGGCGGCGTCCATGGCCGCGCTCGCCGCTGCCGCCGCGGCCGGCCAGTCGAGCTCCGGCCACGGCCAGGCCAACGGGGCTCTGTCGCCGAAACGAGAGGAGGAGGACAAGAAGCCCGCGATGCTGGCTGCCGTGGGCGGCGCCTCCAGCTCCTCGCCCCCGGTGGCGACGAGGACGGTCGCGGCGAGCGGCGGCCCGAGCTGCCAGGTGGAGCGGTGCGCCGCCGACCTGCACGATGCGAGGCGGTACTACCGGAGGCACAAGGTGTGCGAGACGCACTCCAAGGCCCTCGTCGTGCTCATCGCCGGCCTCCGCCAGCGCTTCTGCCAGCAATGCAGCCGGTAAACCCCGGTCCTGCCGGAAACCTCTCGAGTCTCGATATTGTTCGCAGCACATGGCTGCAATTTTGCAATACGGACGGCATGAATTGCTCAAAAGCACCGTCCGCTTTCAGTTCGTAGTAACTAAATTAAATGAGCTTAATTCTTTTTTAACAAAAAAAGCTAGAGCTTGAGGTGCATGGATCGTCAAAAGCATACAGCTTTTTCTTGGATCACGGATAGCATGATGAGCAAGCTATTACTAGATTCTCGGCCTGGTTTCAGATCAAGATCTTGCAGTCTCCCTCATGCAAGTTCTTGGTCTTGGAACATGCTCTGTTCTGCTCGGTTCTTGGCTCTGCAACAACTAGTTAAAGTGAATCATATCCCCAAGCTTCTTACAGATTCAAGATTCACATAACAATAACATCTGGGTTAATTTGGATATATGAGTTCCTCTTTTGGTGACTCCGTGACTGCAGCAGCCACTGGTTTAGATAGCGGTCTAATCCTGAGCCTAACTATCCCCTGACGCACTGAAAAAATGGATCGGTGGAAGTTACTGTTCTAGCTTATTAGGACGCTGTACTTGTAGCAACTAACCTTACTTTGTGTGCATCTCATTACCCCCAGCACAGCATGACAGCAGTTAGTATAGAGAGAAAGAGAGACATAGAAGCAGGATAAGGGGACGGACTAGGTTTTCATGCTTTCACCTTCAGCGGATTATTCTTGCTTTGCTGGTGCACCAAATTAAGCACCGTTCGTATCTCGTACGTTCACATGAGAGCGAGCATGGTGGACATCATTGTCCTTTCCTCTGCTTGCTTTTTGTCGGTGGGGGTGACCGGGTCAGCATGCCGATAGCCGATAGAAAGAGCTGAGCTTGACCGGCCGAGGGAGCGGCCGGGCCGGCCAGCCTTCTGCTAGAACGAACGGCCGCATCCAAGCCGGTCGATCTGGCTCTCCCATGCAGATTCGGCCTTCCCAATTAAGCTGCGCAAGCCTGCATATCTTTGCCACCTGTGTGAGTAATCAGTGGCATGCGAGCTAATGTAGACATCATGCTGTCTTTGATGAGTCAAGTTGTGAACACAAAAATAGTTCAGCTGGTCTCTGTCCCTGATGCTTATTTCTATTAGCTCTTTTACTGTGCACAATACTAGCCTATACTAATATTCAAAAAGGACTGGTATAAAAATATCTGATGGTCAAGATTAATTGTATACTACTGAAAACTTCACATGTGGTATGGGTAGTACAGGGATGGAACCAGGAATTAAGATAAATCAAACCAAGAGAAAATGGGTAAGTTTAGGACAATATCTACGGTGAGTTAAAACTAGAGAATTAGAAGATCTAATCACTAGAAAAACATTATTTGAAGGTTAAATGAATAGTGATTAGTCTAAATAATTAGTGATTAGCCATAATAATTAGTGATTTAGTAACTAGCAACCTTATTTATATGGATCATTAGGGGGGCATGGCCCCTGCCAGTCCCCCTTGGCTCTCACCCCTGCATGAGTAGTATGTTAATAAAGGGTATCATCGTAAAAGAACATAAAATGATATCACTATAATATTTTTTTATATAAGCATAAAGTCTTGAAGATCATTCCATTTGGAATCTCACATTTTACATTGTAATAATTACTAAATTACCCATAATAATAGATAGTTAAATCTTATCTATATTATATACGACTAAGTGGTAGTATTATGTACCATAGAAGAGCTTGATTTCCGTGTGCTTCTTGGGCCACCTTGCTCTATGTCCCGAAGCATAAACTGCAAGTTTTGTTTTTTTCGATGAAACAGCATAAACTGCAAGTGGAAAGCACTTGCAGCCCATGGATGTCATATGCTGGGATTTCCCCAATCAGATTTGAGTCATTTCACCATTGATCTCGTTCTCCTGTATATATTCTTGTGGCTTTCAGCATATTGAGACTTTTCAAGTCTCCATGTGCGCCACATGAGCAGGGCATGCAGCATGGTAGCCTTTGCAGCTTGATGTTAATGTGCCTGATGACTAGTTCTTGTTGGTCCCTGGTAGTACTGTTCATGCTGTCCTAGTGCTGTAGAGGCTCTGATAAAGACATGCATATATATGACGTGTACACTACTACACAACACGTAGCTCACAAGTGAGAAGGGATTTTAATTAAGTGGCACAAACAAATTACTTGTGGTCCCTGGATTTAGAGCTAGTGTACGTTCTAGGCAGGGTCGACGTTCATGTTCTTCAGTCTTCATCAATCATCATGCCCCTGATTAATCTAATTAATCCGTTTTGAGTGGCAGTCCTTCAGTGCTTCCTAACTTTAGGCTTTGTACATACAGTAGAGTTCCATCTAGAGTACCTCATAAAAGAAAACGGGCATTTTATTCTAGTACTTAGCATAGAACCCAAGAAAAAGAAGGAAAACAAAATTTCTACTTGGGTATTACATTGCAAGTGTATATATGTTTAGGTAGCATTATCGTGCATGTGTATCATCAAGTGGAGTTTTATACCTTCTCACTGTTGCAATAATGGCAATTGATTACTGAGAAGCAGGTAAGACAACCACTTGTCATTCTGATCTTCTCCAGGTGCTCTGATCCAAATTAACGTTCTTAATGCTAAAAAAGTTTACGGCTAAAACTTGGAAATTTCAGCGTACCAGAGAGTAAAAATTATACTGCTCCAGATGCCGTGCGTGGTCTAATTTTGTTTTATGTATGCGTTGCATGATTCCATCTCTCTCTTGGTAACTTTGACGACACTCTTGATCTTTTTTCTTTTAGGTTCCATGAGCTGTTGGAGTTCGACGACAACAAGCACAGCTGCCGCCGGCGCCTGGCGGGGCACAACGAACGGCGCCGGAAGAGCTCGGCGGACAGGCACGGCGGCGGCGGCGGCGACCAGAACGGCCGGAGCCACCCAGCAGGGAACCCGTCACGGGATCACTTCCAGATCGGATAAACCTATCTAAGCATGCTCTCTCTCTTCTGTCATGCAGCTAGCACTACCGATCGATCGACTTACACCGGAGGGGTGTGTGCTATATATGTCGATCTGTCACAAAATAACCTAGTCGATATTATGCTGATTGTAACCTAACCAGCACCAGCGGGTAATTAAGCAGGGAATTCTAGCATGCAATTGTTTGTGTATATGTATGGATCATCGGATGTGTAATCCGGTGGCCTGTGCCAAACAGTAGTAATCTGGGCTGGCTGTGTATTGATGATGATGTTGTGCTCTGATAACTGTGGTAAAATTTGCTGATTATTCAAATGGTACATTGGCTGGGTCTCACACGTTTATGCATGGCTTTTGGTGGATAGGAGGGTACCCAACAGCTAGCAGCCTAGCACTCCAAAGTTTTTCCCTGCTAGTTCTAAATTGCCTAGCTAGTTGCTGTGGAGTTTTCAGATAGAGTACTCTTTCATATATATAAAACACTTGATGATCGTGATGTGGTGAATGAAAGGACAGCAGGAACAAGACTGTGCATGTGGTTGGCTCATCTGAAACTAATTTCACGGCTTTGAAAGGCGTCTAATGAAACAAGACTGTTTTCCAAATCAAAGCATGATTCTAGCAATAATGCAATTAGCTAGAAGCCTAGAACCCTAAATCAAGAAGTTGCCACTTAAAGACTGTAATATACTAACTCGTTATCACGTACTCCATGTTACTGTCGACATCATGTCCTTGAGTTGCATGCATTTGTCTACTACTCGATCGGGCATAGTACCTTGGTAGGCGATGTGATCCTAAAAACCAGCAGAGTCTGCAAAGTTACAGTCATGACACGAAGAGAGAAACAAAGAAAATAACCTGCTGCAAATTGCACGGTGCTTAAACTGAATAACTTTGCTACTTTTTTGTCTTTTTGAAAGCTGTCACTTTAAACTTAATTAGGACAAGTAGGAAGGCCTGTTCATCTTGTACGTACAGTCAGTGGGTAGTCCTTTATCAACAAAGTTATTACAATCATGTTCTACGGAGGCAGCCGTGAATTGATCATTAGGATAAGGTGGCCTGCAACTCCAACTGTTGGAAGAGTTTTTTTGCAATCTACAGGCTTGCACGCTCTCCATGTTTATTATATTAGAATATTTTTTAAGAAACATTATTTCTTATACTCCTTGTATTTTTAAATGTAAAATAAACTGAAAACGTTACATGTTTTTTTTTAAAAAAAAAGAGTAGGTAGTTTTGATGTCTCCGACTAACATTTTGAGGATATAAACATGTGTGTGGAGTCTGATTTTTAAGGTTGAAGTCATGAAGTGGTAGCCTAGTGGGTGGTTTTTAACCCATTTCTTTACGGAATTGTTGCATCGGCAGCCTCATCATGGCCTCTGGCTCTCTCTGCTGGTGCGACTGCGAGACGACTGGCGACGGAGATTGGCTGCGATTCGCCCCGTCGTGTCAGCGACGCAAAAGGACTGTGGGCTATCGGTATAGGCCCGGTCCAGCGTCCTGCCGCCTAGCGCGTAGGTGAGGGCGCGGCACAGTCCCTGAACTGGAGGAGAGGTAAGAGGAGGCGGCCTTCTGGCCGTGGACCGCAAGCACAGTGCCGGGTTGGGCACGAATCAGAACAGCACTGACTGCCCTGCGCTGCTGCTGGTGAAGTGGTGATGGTGCGTAGCGTGGGGCCAATGTGCAACTCCTGTAGATTCCTGGTACGGCACACGGCCTCCCCTGCCCACTGCCCTGGCTCCTCGTGATGACTGCGCCCCTTTGCCACCACCATAGTTTGGCACTTTGGCCGGCATGGCTGCTCCTACTTTGAAGCCAGTAGTTGCTCAGCTACCTTTAACCAGGGGCCAGAAACGTCCTCTCCCCTTGTTGTCCTCCCCACAGCTCGTGCGGTAAGTCTGTAGTACCTTCACGGTCACAGTGCTGATTACTCCCTCCGTTCTAAATTGTATATCATTTTAGTTTTTTTAGATGTATAGATGTTATTATGCATTTAGACATAGAGTATATGGACATGAGGACATGAGGGAGATTGCTGGGGCAGACGAAATCAGGAGGAGGAGGGAACAGCGGATCTTGTAGGGAAATATGGCGACGAGACATTGGGCGCAAAGGCTACTGTTTCGGCGAGGGGAGGAGGCAAACGAGGGCACCACCGGTCTCGTCTTTGCCGCGCGCGAAAAAGAGAGCGAGGAGAAAGGCACGCGAGGAGAGGAGGCAGATCGTACGGGGCATCGGCCCGACGAGGACAGCAGCTGACTGGAATCCTTGTCGTCTTCACGCCGCGACCTGCGCGTTGCGTGCGCGACCGACCAGCGCGGTCACCGCTAGCTTTCCCATCGTCATCGTCGCTCTCCTCGGCTCCAGCATCTCTGCATCAGAGATCATTCAGAGATCAGTAGCGTTTCTGCCGAGTATGTGAACGAGAGGAGGGGGAGACTTTTCTCTCGGCATCAGCTTTTTTCCTGGCGCCGTCCGTCCGTCCACCCGTCCTCGCCAGTGGCCGAAAAAGCCGCCTCGGATCACGTGCACGCGCAGCAGCCTCCGCGCTCCGGCATGGCATCCGCTTCGCCCTCGCCCCTAGGGGTCCTCCCCGCCAGCCCGCCGGCTGCCCGTACGCGCGCACTGCCCGCCAAGAGGAAAACGGCAAAGGCGAGAGCGATCACGGAGCCCTTTGGTGCCCCGCCCGGCCGTCGCGTGGTCCCCGGGCGGCACGGCGCGTCGCCACGGGCCGAGCGAGACCGCTCCCAGCCCGTACTCCGTGTACGCCAGGACGTGCGCGAGCTCGTGCACGTACTACCACAGAATGAAGGCGTATCTACGCGTAGGCGCGTAGCGTAGCTTGGCTTTTCGCCCCGGTCGCAGATCGCAGCGGTAGCCGAAGCCCGTCGTCGGTCGCTTGGGCCTTGTTTAGTTGGTTAAATTGGAAGATGCAAAATTACTGTACCAGCACTGTAGCACACTGTAGCATTTCGTTTGTAATTATGAATTATTGTCCAAATATTGACTAATTAGGCTCAAAAGATTCGTCTCGCAAAGTACAATAAAATTGTGCAATTAGTTTTTAATTTCATCTACATTTAGTACTCCATGCATGTACCGCAAATTTGATGTGATGAGGAATCTTCTTTTTGTATAATGTCAAAGTTGGAAGTTGGGGTAACTAAACATAGCCTTGGCTTTGCTTCGCAGCGCGTGCCTTGGAAGCATCCACTGCTGCTCTCTGCTGCGGCTAGCGATGGTTCTGCTGGCCCTCCGCGTAGCTGATCGACATCGACCCGATCCGGTGCGGTTGCTGTCCGCACGTCGTCGATCAGCCCCAGCCCAATCAGTGCGTGCCGACCTCTAGCTTCTTCTCGGCTCGGTCGCTCGGCATGGTTCGCCAGACCAAACGGCCAACGGGCTGGGTCGGCGTCGACGGCTCACGTCAACTCGTGACGGTCAATTGGCCACATCCTCCGTGTATAGCGAGTAGAGTAATTGAAGGGACACGACATGATTATTTGATTACGCCGAGTGTGCCGGGAGCTCTAGCTAATCATCGCCCGTTGTATGTTCGCATCTACTATTTGTTATATGTCGTGCATCACTCTTTAATCATAATCATGCTTTTTTTAAAAAACAAATGTGAAGGTAGATGGAACTTTAAGTGCTTTTACCTTTTTTCAAGAATAGTATAGTTAATTACTGAAATCAATCTAAAAATAAATGAGTGTCCGTGCTAGTCAAAAACTCCAACTCTGACGGGAGTTACACTCAGTTCGTCATTTGGTTGCCTTTGGTACTCGTCAAAACAGTTAAGTCCCAATCCAAATCGCTGGAATTTATTATTGGGACCATTTACTCAACACTTCCTGGCCATGATAATCCCTAATTTTATTCCACGCAGTACGAATGGCGAATGAGAACGATGGCTAGTAGTGACACTATGAGAGGTTGTTCTCTACAAAAGAAAGGGGGAAGGCATAACGGGCTGAAAGAGATGTCCAAATGCCATGGCCTTACAATGAACAACTGTGACACGACATGTCATTCTCTTAAGAAAAAATGTAAAGCATCTAGCAGCAATAAATCATACATAGTACTGACTAATTAAAGAAAAAGTTCAGTATATTTGGCTAGCTAATTGCATAGCACCATTTATTATATTCTCCTTGCATTGCCCTAACCGTAGGTCTAAAACATGGACGAAGTCTTGGTAGACAAACAATCGTTTGGTTTGTGAACAAGCAAAATATTGGCAGGCAAAGTCCATTCTTTTTTTTTTGGAAAAATGGAGGGGGTTTTACGCAAGCCAAATAACTTTTTAGTTTTTAATAAGGACCGAATGATGGTCTAATTTTCTGATGAACGTTAAAATTTAGCCTGATGTTGACCAAACAAGCTCACATAGTCCTCCAGGATTTGTTTGGCCTGGCATGCAGAAATTTCGTAGACTTTATCTTGTGAAGCTGGTGAGCTTCCATTCATTTTGCTGGAAATTAGGAGCCCCAATTAGGTTCAAGAAGAGATGTGTGGTTCTAAGACCACACTATTCCAGTCACACCTTTAGACAAGTTTGATCCAATAAGGCCAATAAATGTGATTGATACCCGTCTTGTCCTGTAAAAGAATATCTACAACCAAACATGCGGCAGTGATTGATATGCTACCGTGTAAAATTCTTGATGGTGCGGTGAAACCACGAAAGCAACACACCTTACACAGGCAGGAATCCTGAAAAAAGGTTAAAAAAAAAAACGGCACCTTTCTTTGTACTGGACACAGGTAAACATTTGTTCTCCAAAAGGAGGCATAGCCCAACATTTAATTACCAAAAATGGGAAGGCATCAGCACTACCTCACGAGTGCGCCAAGTCACTCATCAAGGCATGGAGCAAATGTAAACTGACACGCAACTTACCGTATCTCTCCTAAATTACCTAATACAGTATGAGCATGCATCCATTTTCCACAATTATCAATTTTCAGAGTGGGTGTGCTAGTGTTGCCAGCCGGTGACTTTGACGGTTATAAGAATAGATGCATGTTATTGGATTGTGTTATCTATATATGAAAGTAACCTTGAACTTCATAAACCGTATCCTTTGACTTAGTTAGTCGTTGGGAGTTAATGTGTGTACTCTTATAATCCATGTTCAAAGCTATCTTAAGCTCATGTTTAGCTAGGTGTGTATTTTCTTCGAAAGTCCCGCATTTCAAAATGAAAAGAAAAGGAAACCCTGAGCATCAGGTCTAGTAATTAGTATCGTACTCCTACTTTAGGGTTACTGAAGAGAAAGAAACAGGCCTGTTCGCTTCAGCTTATAAGCCGGCTGAAAAGCTGAAACGGCTAATTTTTTTGAGAGAAAAACACTGTTTGGTGGCTGATAAGTCGGCTAAATAAGCTGAAGCGAACAGGCCGACAGTCTGCTGGAACATTCACATAACACAAAATCCGTTTCTAAGTTAAAAAAAGGTACATTTTTGTATATGATGATGTTGCATTATTGCATAGACAAAGCGCTGACCGAGGTCCACCGCCGGTAGTCGTTCGGTCGCTGCACCACCACCACTGTTAATTTCCCCCGGAAATTACCACGGTCATTTGGCATCCGAGCCGCGGAACAACAGCAGCACCCCGGCGCAGGGCCCGTCCGGACGTCCGGCCGGCCGGGTCCCTCCTCCGTCCCCGTCCGTCCATCCGCCCCCGTGCCCCTCGTCGTCACCCGCCCCGCTGCACTCCATCGATCAGGGCCACCCTCTCTCCACGGCTCCACGGTACGGCGCCCGGCCGCCCAGTCGCCGGGCAGCAACATGGCGGGGCCCCGGCCGTCCCGGCCGCGCGCGTCAGCTTCGGTGGCGCCCGCCCTCCCGGTACGAAGAAGGAGCCGAGCCAGTCACCGGCCTACGACGCGTCGTCGCTCCCGTACCAGTCAGCGATGAATGCGCCCCGGCCCCGGCCCCCAACCCCACGCATCAAAGCGTGGTACGCTTCGATCTGCGGCTCCCTTGCTCGATCGGCCCCGGCACTCCCTTTCGATCGCTTGCTCGCCCATGTCGTGCTCGTGCGATGCTCTGGCGTCCGGTCTCGCACGGGACGCGGGTAATTTCCGCCAGATGATTGGGAGCGCCCCGTCTCGTCACCGCTGGAATAATGTTGCGCTCTTGTGCTCGATAGCTACGTCTTCGTGGAGTAGCTTGCTAGGCGACCGTGGAATTCCTACGCGACCGAATGGCCATCACCCGGCCGGCTGCCTGCAACCACACGACGACGGTGAAGGAAACATGACGAGATGCGAGCAACTGTAGTGGTGTACCGTCCTATAAGGCTATAACTCCTAGCTGCTACCTCTCTAGTTTGTTTTGGTGCTTCGACGGCTGAACCTAGAGCTTTGGTCTTGCAAGTTGCAGGCAGCCTGAAGCCCTGAAAGACCAAACTCATCAAGAACCCGGCAAGTCCGCAAGTTGAAGGTGGGGCCGAACTAAATCCTAGGTAATCATGTGGTTATCGGCTTAATTCGTGCATGAGTGGTTGAGAACGAACCAGAGTAGCGAGTCTCATCGAATTATGTACTTATAATCATCATGAGAAACTTCGAAAATGCAAACCTTTATTTTAGTCATTATATTTTGTATATCTTAAAAAAAAGAATTATGTTTTGGAGAACCAAAATGACATTCCATGAATCACCCGTCTTAGCTAGTCATAAACTCTAAACCGCTCCACTTACCGACTAGAACGCATCATCAGGTATCTATTATCTTAATATAATAGTATTAAAAGAAGCCACCACATTCGTCGAGAGGATCTAGAAATTACCACATTAATAAAAAAAGGAAGAAGAATATACACCGTTTGAATTTATGAAGATCTAACGGCCTAAACAAATTCAAAGAGTCTGTACCAAATACAACTAATAAATATATCTAATTTCAGAATTTTAAAGAAAGAAACTGGCAGTCGATTCCTATACAAATTGGGAAGCAAAATAGCTGAATAAAGAACCTCAAATACAAATAACAAATAACAAATTTTAGAATAAAAATAATGCAAATATCCTAATTCATGTAACATGCATTCTACATCTTCATCCCTCTCTTTGTTCTGTTGGGGAGTACACATAATGCCACGTAGCTATTTGTCCACCCAATTAGTGTCGATGTTTCGTACCGCCGACTAGTGATTATACGCCGCTCTCTCCTCACTTCCGATGGCTTGGAGCACGCTGTGGAGTTGGGCTAGGAGAATGTGGTGCTTGAAGTGGACTGCCATAGCTTGAAAATTTCTTTGGAGTCCATAGATGATTCTTGTTCCTTGATAGGCGGTCTTTGGCATGATATCATGGAGCTTAGTAGGAGTTTTTCTTCTTTTAAATTTGTATGGGTTCGCAGAGAAGCTAACTCGGTGGTGCACTCCTGCGCAAGTGTGGTGTCATCCACCGAACATTCATGCTTCTGGCTAGACGCTATTCCAGACTGGCTTACATGTTTAGCGGTTGGTGATTGTACTCCTACTTCAGATTAATGAAAGCTCTATGATGCTAAAAAAAACTGAGAGCTGATAGAACCATATTTATCTTACGTTAAAACACAAACATACGGGATAGTTCATGTAGGTATTCGGAACTGTCTCTATTGTTTATGTTGGTGCCGACTCGAGCAGCATCTCTTCATATTGAGAAGATGAGGTATCCCAGTTCATGCCTTTCCATGCAAACTGTTTCCAGACTTCAGATTTCCTATGATAGTGTAAATTTCAAGGTAAAAATAACAATAATAAAATAGTCTGATGGCCACATAGATTCAAGCAAGAGTAAAATTAATGATAGCAAAAGTGGCAATGTCGTTGGTGTACATGGGCCTTGAAAATAAAAATAAAAGCATGCTTATTAATCTATTATCTTATTATATAATAGTGTTAAAAGAAGACACCACGTCGCCGAGAGGGTCCAGAAATTATCACGTGAATCGAAAAAAGAGAAGAATATACACCCTTAGATTTTATGAAGATCTAACGGTCTAGACAAATCGAAAAAGTTCATGTCAAATATAATTAATAACCAATGAAAAAGGTCTCTAACATCTATTTGGTAGGCTATATTTTAAATTTATCAATTCTAACTTGATTGCTAAAAATTCCTTAACATATATTTTTTTTGAAACGAACTGGCAGGGGAGCTGTCTTTTTCAAAGAGAGGCTAGAAAGCCCAAAGTAATTACAGGTGCTATACAAGCTAAGTAAATTACATCTTATACACAAGTTTTGCCAAATGTTTCGCACCTGCTAAAATCCAGTTGGCAGACTCATCCTTGATTCTTGAAGCAACCACTGATGCTGATGACTCTACTCGATCAAAAACGCGAGCGTTGTGCTCCTTCCACACTTCCCAGCAAATGAGAATGATAAGCGATCGTAGTCCCTTACGTGATAGTCCTGTAGTTGCCGCTCTAGCCGTCCACCACTCATGGACCGAAGTGGCCTGCTCCCAGTTTGCTGGGAGAATCTCCGGTATCTCAAGCCAAGTAGCTAGTAGTGTTTATCTTGGACCGTAGTGTTGGAGGCATATCCAAGTGTATCTGGTCACACAGGGAGAAATTGCCTCGCGGTTACTCCAAAATACACACGTGTATTGACTCAACCCAAAGGGAGATGTTTTAGCAAAAAGGCCATGAACAGCTTGCTACATAACAAAATTCTATACCGTTATGTATCCTCTTATTTCTAGTCGAATGTTTGTTACATGATATTGCAAAAAAGAACTAAGCAGCTATACATTGGGACGTTCAGTATCCTAGAGGCACGTTTGGACGACATCAGAGGACAATGCGTCCAGGCTCTGTCCGTGCCCAACCAAACGCTGGCCTGAGCCCTGAGCCCTCAACTGCGGGACAGGTGTAGTGGGCAGCGGCACTGTTCGCCTTTGAACCAAAGAGCCAGGTCCACCTGACCTTTGCTTCTATGCAGTGGCAGAGCTTTGTGATGGCCAAAGTTGACCATGCCCACGACTGATTTACGCAATTTCTTTAAGAATCACTACCACTTAAGCACTAATAAATTATTAATCTAATTCCCTCTAGTTCGCGCTACTGCTTCTATGACAGTGGACCTGTTCGCTTCAGCTTATAAGCCGGCTGAAATGCTGAAACAGTTGATTTATTGTAGAGAAAAATACTGTTTGGTGGCTGATAAGCCAACTGATAAGCTGAAGGGAAGAGGCTCACTGTTTGGTGACTCTAGCTGGAAATGATCGTACGTGTCTAGACACGCAGAGGCACGATGGCAAGGCATGTACTATATATACATGCGCAAGTGTATGCATACATGTTCGTACACGAAGCCGCTGCGATACCGGGCCCACATGTGCGCCCTGCCTCCACACACACGGTACCCGCCTTTATATCCCTTTCAGCCTTTTTCCCAGCCCCCTCTACTTCTTCGTCTTCCACTCATGAGTGCTTAGCATAATTAGCTCTAGCACAGCTCCGGAGCTCCACCCCCCACCTCGCCAGCTCTCGGGCCTCGTCCTCGGTCGCCTCCTCCCTCGCCGGCACCGCCATGGACCGCAAGGACAAGTCCCGCAGGGGCTCCTCGAGCTCGGCGTCGGCATCGTCTATGGCCGCGCTCGCCGCCGCCGCGGCTGCCGGCGAGGGCTCGAGCTCCGGGTCGGCCGGCGAGGCGCTGACGCCGAACGGGGAGGAGGAGCAGAAGCCCGCGAAGCTGGCTGCCGTGGGCGGCGCCTCCAGCTCGTCCCCGGTGCCGGCGAGGAGGGGCGCTGCGGCTGGCGGCGGCGGCGGGCCGAGGTGCCAGGCGGAGCGGTGCAACGCCGACCTGAGCGACGCGGCGACGTACAACCGGAGGCACAAGGTGTGCCAGACGCACTCCAAGGCCCCCGTCGTGCTCGTCGCCGGCCTCCGCCAGCGCTTCTGCCAGCAATGCAGCCGGTAAGCCCCGCTCCCCGCCGAAACCCTCCCCACACGGCGCGCGCCGCGCGCCACATGGCTGGCGATCCGCGCTCGGCCTGCTCGAAAGCGCGCGCCGGCCACTTTCGGTCCGTACTGCTAAATTAAACGAGCTTAATTCGTTGATGAGAGGAAAAGAACATCACCCCCTGAGGTGCATGATTCTCCTAAAGCTTCGAGCTTTTCTTCGATATATCATGGATTACATGATGAGCTAGCTAGCTAGCTGTTAGATTCTCGTCCTGGTCTCAGCTCAAGATCTTGCAGCTAGCCGTTTCTCTCATGCAAGCTCTTGCTCTGACCATGCTCTGTTTTTGTTGTTCTTGGCTCTCCAACACAGCTGCAAAATAACCCCTCACAGAATCAGGCGTCACATAGACATAGCAGGGAGGATTTGGATATAGCAGTTCCTCTTTTGGTGACTGCAGCAGGCACAGGTCTATAGCTAGTGATCTGATCCTGTGAGCCAAACTGATTAGATGGTCCGTACGTCACACACCCTGACGCACTCAAAGAATGGATCAGTGGAACTTACTGTTCTAGTAGTAACTAGCGAGTGGTAGCATCTCTTTTTTTTTAGCGGAATCATGTGTGCATTTCATTTCCTCCGGCAGTGTAGTAATTTTAGAAAAGAGCGAGGAAGCAGGGTAAAGGGACTGACTAGGTTTTCATGCTTTCGCCTCAGCTGATTCTTGCTTTGCTGGTGCACCAAAGCATCGCCGTTCCCATTTCAATTCGTTCGTCTACATGAGAGCGTACATGGTGGACATCATTGTCCTTTCCCCTTGCTTGCTTTGAAAGGCTATAGTGGGTTGTGCTCTCCGTTGGGGCCCTGGCGTTACCTTTTTGTCGGTGGGGGTGTGAGAGCTGAGCATGGCGATGGAAAGAGCTGAGCTTGACCGGCCAAGGAGGAGGGCCGCTCTCCCGGGTAGGCAGATTCGGCCTTCCCAATTCAGCTTCGAACCTGCACGTCTTTGCGATATCTGATGAGTGATGAGCTCGCTTTCTAATCAGTGGCATGTGTGTGTGTGTGTGCTAATCATGTGGAACGTCGCTAGTTGTCTTAGATGAGTCAAGTTGGGGACAACAAATAGTTCCGGTCTCTGCCCCTGATGCTTTCTTTACATATGCTTCTTGGGCCATCTTGTTGCTCTATGTTTCAGTCTTTCAGAGTATAACTGCAAGTGGCAAGCACTTGGAGACTAGGATGCCATGCTGGACTGGATTTTCTAGATCGGATTATGTCACTTCACTGTTGATCTTGTTCTCCTGCATTTCGGAGACTTTTCTAAGTCTTCATGTGCACCACATGAGCAGGGCGTATGCAAACTTGGTGGTAGCTATGTAGCCTGATGCTAATGTGCAGGAGCAGGACTAGTTCTTGCTGGTCCCTGGTTGCAGACTGTGGTACTGTTCATGCTGTCCTAGCGCTGTTGAGGCTCTCATCGATAAGGACATCACTGTGTATGGCGTTTACACTAGTTGCTTCTCGTATTACTAGCTCACTAGTCATCAGGGGTTGTTTTAAGTAGAACAAACAAAATATGTGTGGTCCTTTGGTGGATTTAGTGCTAGAGTGTACGTCCTAGACAGAGTCCATCATGTTCTTTAAGCCTCCATGATGCTCCTAATGAACCTAATTAATCAGTTGCAGGTGCGTGACTGTGTCCTTAAGTCGTAGTGGTTGCTAAGAATAACTTTATATATGCTAAGGTTCTCATCAATGAAAACGTACCCTATTATATAGCATGAAACTAAAAGAAAACTCTAGATGTTAAAGTAGCATGCTCATGCACCATTGAGTAAAGTTTAACAACTTTTTGCCTGCTGGAAACGAGAATGGGAAGCAGACAAGACAACACTTTGCTCTGATCTTCTTCAGGTGCTCTCTATCCAAATTAACGTCCCTGAACTGAAATGCTAAAGGAAGTTTACTGTTGAAACTTGGAAGTTTCAACGTTGCTTGCTTTTCGATCTTTATGCTGATACAGACAGGCCCTTACTTCAGCCCTTGGTTGGAGTTGGGGTCGGTCGTGGATCGTCGATAGGACTGATACGGCCTCCACGCTCGCTTTTGTTGTCGCCGCTTTTGCGCGCACGCGCATGTGCCCACGCACGCACGGCACCAGATTCCGGGCAGTGAAATTGAAGCCCCCGGGATGCCATGGCCGGCAGGCAGATAGCTTTCGGCGATTCGTTTTGAATGCTCGCCGGTGCACTTCGTACCTCGCCGTACGGGAGCTAGCTGCCGCGGCGCAGTCCCCTCGTGGTCGCGTCGCCGGCTGGTGTCGTCCCTCCGATGAGATTTGACGGAAGTAAGTGCGTGCGTTTGGATCGACCGACGACGTACCCTAGCTAGTAAAAGTTACTCATACTGCTTTCAGATAAATGCCCGTGGTTTTCTTTCATCCGTTGCCATCCATGGTACCCATCTGCTGGTACTAATAACTTTAT
The DNA here is from genome assembly GCF_000263155.2 of Setaria italica. NCBI lineage: Eukaryota > Viridiplantae > Streptophyta > Magnoliopsida > Poales > Poaceae > Setaria > Setaria italica. Next base: position 41,262,115 of record NC_028451.1, on the reverse strand, counting down.
TTGTTGGCACTCACAATCTCTGTTTTTTCTTGTGCAGGTTCCACGAGCTGTCGGAGTTCGACGAGACCAGGCGCAGCTGCCGCCTGCGCCTGGCGGGGCACAACGAGCGCCGCCGGAAGAGCTCGGCGGACACGCACGGCGGCGGCAGTGGCGGCAGCAACAGCGGCGGCGGCGATGGGTGCCGCCACGCCGACCAGGACGGCCGGGGCCACCAGGGGAACCCGCCGCCGAACCACTTCCAGATCAGATAAACCTATCTAAGCATGCTCTCTCTCTTCTGTCATGCAGCTAAGCGCAAATTAATCCCCGTGCGTGTCTCTACCCTACCACTGTGTTGTGCACTACTACGTGCTAATTAACTTGGCAGTGCACATCACCTCCTGTAATAACGTGACGTGCTATGTGTGTCGATCTGCCACAAAATCCTAGTAGACTACGCTGATTGTTGTAAGCTAACCTGCAGGCAAATTAAGCAGGGACTCTTAGAGTAATTCTGTGTGTGTGAGTGTGTGTGGATGGATTGCCGGATGGCCTGTGCTAAACAGTAATCCGTGCAGGCTGTGTGTTGATGATGATGTTGTGTTCTGATGATAATCGTGGTAATATGTGCTATTTGTTCCAGTGGTATATTGGGTGGCTCTCACGCGTATTGTTTTTGGTACATGTCAATCAGATGGGTACCAAAGTTTTTCTTGTCCATCCATCTAGCTGCTGTCCAGATGTCAGATACATAACATTTTGCTTATCTAGATGTGGTGAATGAAATGGCAGCAGGGAAAAGACTCTGCAGGTGGTCGAGTGATCTGAAAGTAACTTCACAGCTTTTATAAACGTCAACGAAAAGGTCCATGTGTTCTGTTCGTTTGAAAAAGGAAAAAACAAAGGTCCATGTTTTACTGAAAATAAAGGGCTAGACTACCGGAGCAAGCTGATGCGTCTATGTTGAGCAAGGTCATCTTGGAGCTCAAGAATTGCCTTGCTCCCATGAGATAGCCAAAATGGCTCGCAAGGTCCTCGTTCCCTGCGCCAACAAAGTGAGGCGAGACGAGGCTAACTTGCGCAAACAACCAAATATGCTCTAACTCTCCACTTGTAGACGGCAATATAACTTGTTACTCCATGTTTTATTGTCAACATCAAGTCCTTGAGTCAATCGATAAAGGTCTGCAAGGGGCGTCATGATCCTCAATGGTGACTATGGGGTGTTTTGAGAAGTTTAGCTCGGATCACATTGAATGCTTGATGCGAATTAAAAATATTAAACATAGCCTAATGATAAAAAAATTGCATAAATAAGAGCTAATTCATGAGACGAATCTATTAAGCCTAATTAATCTATAATTAGCACATGTTTACTGTAGCATCACATGTGCTAATCATGGACTAATTAGGCTTAATGGAATCATCTCGTGAGTTAGCCCTCATTTATGCAATTATTTTTATCATTAGCCTATGTTTAAACTCCTAATTAGTATCCAAACATCCGATGTGACACCCAAGGATCCAAACACCCCCTATACTAGCATGAAGTAGATTACTATGATGCGTAGGGTTTACATCTATCGTCGTAACTACATTTAGACTCTGTTTGAATCCACCAGCTAAATTTTAGCTAGCTAAATTTAGCTGCTATGAAATCCAAACAGGACCATGCTAAATTTTAGCTTTAGCTAGTTGAACCCAGCCAAACCACCTAAAGTGATAAAAGACCGAACTGCCTCTCCACCTTCCTCGGGAAAATCCCCTCCCACCGACTGTCTCATCACCAAGAGATAATATAGATGAGAGGTGGGAGGGATAAGATAGACAAATAACTCCTCAACCACCATTTAGCTGGTGGATCCAAACACACCTAGCTAAAATTTAGCTAGTTGACCTTTTAGCTAGCTAAAAAGAAACACTAAACTTTAGCCAACTAAACTTTAGACCCTGTTTGGATCTACCAGCTAAACTTTAGCAGCTAAAGTTTAGGTGCTAGGGATCCAAACGGGAGCAGCTAAAACTCAGCTAGTTGGAGGTCAAAATGTACACAATCCCTTTAGCTGTTGCAACCTAGCTAAACATGTTTAAAGATGAAATTGCCCTTCTATTTTTCTGTGTCCGTATCAGGCTCAACAAAAGTAAGGGCAGCATGGTAAATAAATATCAATTAGCTAGATGATCCAAATAACCCCAGTTAAACTTTAACTTGCCTTATTTAGCCGGCTAAAGTTTAGATGGGGTGGATCCAAACAGGACCTTACAACTACTCTTTTACTACTCCACACACCTCTTGCCACATTGTTGGCAACGGTTAGCGCGCTTGTTTGTGAATCGCAAGTGCACGGATCATCATAGCTTTTTGTCTTAGAGTATTCCATCTAAAGTTTATCAATCTATGGAATCAGCAACGAACTGGCTAGGGTTTTCCATCTAGTCTAACGGATCTACGCTAACATGATGCATTGATTGCATACGAGGGGTAAACCTGATGTAAAGATGAGTGATAAGAACACAAGTTGATCACATCCTACCATCTTCTAGTTGCAGATCTAGCCAATAAGCAAGTACATCATGCATATCATCCAAAATAATCTTTAAACTACTACCTCCGATCAACCTCCGAAAATCCCCACCTTACACGGAAGCAGACCCTGTCACGATCCCTCCTATCAGTGCAAGCTGTTTAAGGGCACAACCACAAGTGAACATGTCTAACTATTATGAAGGGTCGACATACAGATCTAATCACCATGATTACACAAAGCATGCTAGATAATCTAATCTGGAACTAGACTAGGAACAAATATATCCATGATAGATAGAAAGCATCAAAGGAGGCACTAAGTTGCTAACAGATCGGATGACATGAAGAACATTTCTCACATAATAGATGTATTTAGATCATCACCTCCGATTACATACCATCGATGATCTACTACTGCTCCTGAACTCCTCCATGGTACAACCACACAAGGAGGCCATGACGGCTAGGGTTTGGCCCAAGCCATCTCCTAAACAACTCCGAAGACTTGCGGTAGCCCTCAGCTCCCTCTAGTGAATGTTCTAGGTTTCGTCAAGTTTTGGTGGATGGATGCACATGCCGATGGAGAATGGGGATTCTATAGTCTAGAGGTGCCTTGGGGCGAAGGCCACATCGATCAGGGCTGAAAATGGGCCAAGCAGATCAGCTAGGACCCCATAGGCTGATCGTTCTTCCCTCTACAGGCCTCCAATAACCGAGTGCTTCATACGGAAGTTGTAGATCTTTTGGAGGCATGCAATTTTCTTTGTAAATTCATCCTAATCGGAGTTCGGATGAGGAAGATATGGCCCGTGCAAGTTTAGTTTTTTGCGGGACTGTAGTCCAATGTTCCTGATTTTGTCTTCCAATATCCAAAGTTCGAACCCAAATCCAATCTTGTAAAAAAAACTATTGATTTATATTGTATTTCCTGTGATTTTGCAATATGATCCAAAATACAACACATATGTAAATATGAAGTTATTTCAGGTGCCAAATGGCGGGTTAGTATAAGATTTAGTGGCAATAACGAGCTCCAACACACATCCCTAAAGATCCATCCTTGTGAACGTCAGCTACATATTGACATATTGTGCGGAAGATATTGAGATTAACAAAGTCCATTATTGTCGTTTTCCGGATTGATTCAAAAAAAGAAAAACTAACTGTTAGCTCAATTTGCACTCTGTCGGTTCCGGTTGCTGTCTCACGTACGTGCATATTAGCGGCCAACCATCTTTTTCAGGTGAAGTACAAATTGTATATCTTCTACATTCTTGAGTACACATTTGAGTTTTCAGACATTGCTCTTCAAGTAAACAATTTAAGCCGCTTCAACTGGCGGTAGGTTACTACGGGTATCGATTTGCAAAATTTTTTGGACACATATTTTTACAAAATACTAAAATAAAAACAAATTCACTGTCTCTCGCTAGAAGTGAAGCCCAAACAATCGATCTATTCCATCACGTTTGCTCGCATAAAGGCCCTTTTCATTCGATTTGGATGGCCCATTTGGGCATATCTTGGCACATGTTGTCCTTCGATTTGCAGTTCAATTCATGGACCACACCTTGCGCGTCACAGAAAAAAAAAATTCTTGATGGTTTTTATTGCCCCCCTTGTGAACATAAGCCACCGTTACGAAAATTTGGTCTCCTAAAGTCATGCAACATTTATCAAAGACAAGTGTCTATCAGTCTATGTGCCACGAGTGACAAAAAAAAAACATACGGCATCACATAATGTTTTGCGCTTGTGCTTTGTTTGGGGCAATCAAAACCAATGAACCTTAAAGCAAATCTAGTGAAAAATGGTTAACGAGGACAACTGATTTTTCTAGTCAAAAGACAACTGAATTCTCACTTGAGAGATAAACAACAAAGTAGTTACGAAGTACCATCGGTGACAAAGTTGAATATCCATACATTCTCAAGTTTATGCGTATGTGCATGCTTCCTATACGAAATTTTGAGCTTTGCACAGTCGAACGTCTTTTTTCCTTTTCTTGTGAAACACACGGTTGAAATGTCGAATTTCCTACTCGCAGATTACGGCTGCCCGTTGGAGATAAGGGAAGAGACGAGAAAGGAAAACTTACGCAACTGATTGCGAGGAGGAAAAGGATGCTTTGGTGCTTGGATTTTCATCCAATGGTGGATATCGATCAGCTAATAAGATTGGTGCGGCATGAACATAATTATTATCATCTCCATTTATTGTGCAAATATTATAAAAAATATATATTTAGAGATAGGAATGAGCCGATTTCAGGAAAACATATTATGCATGTGTAATAACAAACACATATATGATCAGTGAAATTGCACTCTACTTTACCTGCGGTGCGATCACATAGGCTTGGGCCATTTTCGATCATATATATACGTTGACAATTCATATCCAATCTTCATATATCTTCTGCTGGTTTTACTTGGGCGCGTAGCTTTCTATCATATCCTGCACCACTCTCTGCGTGGCAGCGTACGATGTCCCTCCCTTCTCCACGGCGTTCCTGCACGCGGCCTTCGTCTCCATGGCCTTCTCCCTCGCCTTCCTCCCCTCCTCGCCGCCGCCGACCAGCTCCTTCACCGCGCGCTCCACCTCCGCCGCCTCAACAAAGCTGCCATCCTTTCCCGTGCCGACACCAAGCTCGACGGCGACGCCCATGCACGCCACGAGCTCGAACGCGTTGAGCGGCTGCTCGGCGTACAGCGGCCACGGCGCCATGGGCACGCCGTGCCACAGGCTCTCCAGGATCGAGTTCCAGCCGCAGTGGGTCACGAAGCCGCCCACGGCGGCGTGGGCGAGGATCTCCGTCTGCGGGGCCCAGCTCGGCCACACGAGTCCCTTCCCCTTCGTCCTCTCCAGGAACCCGTCCGGGAGCAGGTCGCCGAGGTCTGCGTCCGTCGGGTACATCGAGCTGCTGCCCGCCGGTGGGCCGCGCAGCACCCACAGGAAGCTTCGTCCGCTGCGCTCGAGGCCGGCGGCCACCTCGCGCGCCTGCCTGGCGTCCATCCATCCCCTGCTACCAAAGCAGAGGAACACGATGGACGCCGGCGCCTGCGCGTCGAGCCACCGCACGCACTCGTGCGGAGACTGATCACCATCAGCGCGCGGTTTATTCAGCGAGAGCACCGGGCCGATCGAGTACACCGGCGGAGCACGGTCACCAGGCGTGCACCGGGCCGGCGGCGATGGCCGCAAGGACGCCTGGCTCGAGCTCGGCCGCCGTGTTACGACGATACCTCTGGCTTCCATGAAGCGGCGCCGTAGTACACGACCACGCGTAGTCATTCAGCTCCGGCGACGGCATCGAGCCACCGGCACCGAGGGGCATCCCGGCAGTCGATACCCCTGCTCTCATCCCGGAACGTGGCGGACCACCTTCTCGTGGATTGCCGGGCAAGCGCAGCATGAGCGCGAGCGTGGCGCCGTTGGACGGGAAGTAGACGTAGGCTGGCACGGCGAGGTCGTGGGCGACGTCGAGGAGCGGGGTCCCCGAAGAAGTCGACGACGACCGCCGCAACCGGGGCCGCCAAGCCCGCGATGGCCGCCTTGACGTGGGGCGCGTAGAGCCGGATGTACTCCGGAAGGGTGGCGGGGGAGGTCGGCGCGGTGCTCGACGGCGGGGAGGTGGTGGAAATCGATACCACCGCCGGAGACCATCTCACAGTGTCCTCTGCTGCTGGCATCGGACGGCGAGACGGTCGGCGGGGGAATGACGAGCACGGTGAGGCTGAATGCTGCAGCGCCGCTGGCGCCGCAGAGCAGCAGCCTCTTGCCGGCTTGGAGCATCGACGAGAAGTGGCCGGAAGCCCACATCGGGAGGAGCACGACGGTTGGGCTTGGGCTCGTCATGGCGTCCATTCCTCTCCGCTGGTGTTTCGTCTTACCGGGCACCTACCTATATGGAGGCGATGGGTTTCAGGGCTCTCTCGAAAGAAGGGACACGTGTGTGTGTGTGTGTGTGTGTGTGTGTGTGTGTGTGTGTGTGTGTGTGTGTGGATTGGTCATCCGTGAAGTGGCTCGTTGCTCTTGTCGACTCCTGAGCCGGGGCGACGCGCAAGGGAGGGACCTCGAGAGCGGCAGATCGCAACAGCGCAATGCAACCCGTACACATCCATCGTATTCAGACACGTCTAAAAAAACCAGTAGTACAAGTGGCCACGCACTGTAGCGCTGAAAGCACTTGCCCGGCTAAAAATGGGTTATTGACGTGTGGCTGTTACGAGCCAGTCTGTCCACAACGCGCCGCGGTCTTCTTCACTAAATTTGTCAAGGAATTTATGCTGATAGGAAGGCATCAGGTGAGTACTAGATGATTGATGAGTAGGAGTACACCGTAAATAGAGCTTCGCTTAGTTCAAAAAAAAAAGAGCTTCGCATGTCTATTTTTGCCCAAAATAAATGTGATGTGCAAGTGGAGGTGTGTGGCAGGCAATCTAGTTTCCCTCTAGAAGACTAGAACATGCCAAATATGGTAGAGCAGCCGCTAAGTATTTTATCTAGTTATGAGGTTGAGGTTATTTGGCGTTGGCTAGCCTCAATAGTGTTCCCCTAGCTGGACAGCAATTCTCCTTGAGGGCAAGTACATTGGTGTCGTCTAATAGGCGGTCTCATGAATTGACACGTAATCTTGAGACGATTCAACAGGTAACATGTGCAATGGGTTGTCCTATAAGTTGTCTGGTAGTGGTATATAATTTCTTAATTTGTGCATAAGAAATAAAATATTATGAGTTGCATGGCATCAATAACTCGTACAATGGTTGTTAAGTTATCTCGTAGTCCTACAATTTAGCTCATGAGGTGGTTGTTTCGCGAAGCAACGACCTCTTTCTCTCTCCTCACTCTCTCTCCTCCACATCATCAAAAATCCTACGTGGCACTGCATGAGACGACCTATAAGACCGCTGACGTGTAGCAATGTACTTGCCCTGATATTGATATTAGAATCTCTCCAAATACTAGTTATTAGGAAATGTTTATTTAGGAACTGATGGAGGTTGATGTTCCTAGTTGGGTGTCATAAGAGAATGTGCGACTTGACTAGCAATGTATAAAAAGAAAAAAAGCAAATTACTTCCCTTATACTATAGACAAAAGTCCACATAATGCTCAATAAAGTATTTTTTTCCAGTTACCTCTAAAATATGTCATTTGGTTCAATTTACCCCTAATACAGTTTATCTTTTTTTCTCAACGCACAAGTGGAGTCTTAAGTTAAAATTTTATGACATGATAACATACATCATAATATATGTTAGAAACAATACATCATAAATTTTATCGCTATTTTGATAGGGTGGGATATTTAATAATTAATTAATCCTTATGTACAAAATTAAATGGAAAATAATGGAAATATATAAATTTTTACATGCATTGTGATGTTCACCAAAATTTTAAATTAAAAATCAACTTTTGTATAGAGAAACAAAAAGGACAAATTGTATTAGAGGTAAAGTAAACCAAATATCATAGCTTAGAGGATAAATTGGATCAAGGAATAGTTTAGAGAGTTGTCCATACTTTAATTATACTTGAGGGAAGTAATTTAGACTTTTTTTAAAAAAAAAGATATACTACCTTGAATGGAAAGAGTAGCATATTAGCTCAATGTCAGAACCTGCATCCAGACCCACTTGAACCATCTATATTCCGTTTTGCTCATAGAAAAGAAATTCTCACATTTCCAGATCAGAAAGAACATCAAAATATCAAATAACATTATTACTACTTGAAGAAAGCCTCACAACGTACACTACACAACGACTCAACAGACCATTTATTCAAGCCAAAGTCCCAAACAGAACTACGGAAGTTCTGCAAATGCTGGAGATGCAGACAGTGCACAACAAACCATAGTAGCAAACCGGGCCCGCTTTACAGCCTTACAGGCTTGCAGAATCCTCAGCCTCGCGTCCGCAATGCTGTAACATCTCCCGTGCCAGTTCCTGCAGCGACACGTACGACGACCCGCCCTCCTCCACGGCGTTCCGGCACAGAGCCTTCGCCTCCGCGGCCTTCACCCTCGCCTTCCGCCCCTCCTCCGACCCGCCCATCAGGCTCCGCACCGCACGCTCCAGCTCGGCGGCCTCGACGAAGTTGCCCCGCTTCCTGTCCACCTCCATGGCCACGGCCACGCCCATCACGGACACGAGCTCGAACGCCTTCAGGTGCTGCTCCGCGAACAGCGGCCACGGCGCCAGCGGCACGCCGTTCCACAGGCTCTCCAGCACCGAGTTCCACCCGCAGTGCGTCACGAAGCCGCTGACGGCCGGGTGGGCGATGATGTCCTTCTGCGGCGCCCACTTCGGCCACACGAGGCCCCTGTCCTTCGTCCTCTCCAAGAACCCTTCCGGGAGAAGCTCGTCGACGTTGGCGTCGGTCGGGTACGGCGCACCGCCGGCCGGTACGGGGCCACGGAGCACCCACAGGAATCGGTGCCCGCTGCGCTCGAGCGCGTCGGCGATCTCACGTACCTGCGGCGCAGGGAAGCTACCGCCCATGCTACCGAAGCAGAGCAGCACGACGGACGCCGACGGCTGCGCGTCGAGCCACGTCACGCACTCGTGCGGCTGCTTGCCGGGCGCCTTGACCGACAGCGCCGGGCCGATCAGGTAGACGGTTGGAGCGCGGCGGCCGGGCACGCAGCGGCCCTCGGCGATGGCCGCGAGGACGTTCGGCTCCAGCTCGGCCACCGTGTAGACGATGACGCCGGCGGCTTCCATGATGCGCTTGCCGTGGTACACCAGCCACGCGTAGTTCGGGCCTCTCGTCATCAGCGGCGTCGGCAGGAGAGCAGCCGGCACCGGCGGCATCCCGGGCACGTCAACCGCTTCCATGTCCCCGAGATCCCCCGACACCTCCTCGTCGAGAGCCGGCAGCCGCAGGATCAGCGCGAGCATGGACGCGGAGCACGGCAGGTAGGCGTACACGGGCAGCGCGAGCTCGCGCGTGACATCGAACAGGGTGGTGCAGAAGTAGTCGACGACGACGGCGGCGACCGGAGAGGCCAGGCCGGAGAGGGCGGCCTTGACGTGCGGCGCGTGGAGCTGGATGAAGCGCATGATGAAGTCCTCGGTGCCGTGCGAGTCGGTGGGGAGCTCCACGGCGGGGAGGTGGTGGAAGCGGATGTCCAAGCCGGACTCTGATTCCCGGCGGATGAGGTCGGTGACGTCGGACATCAGGTTGGCGGCCATGGTCATCTGCATGAAGAGCACCGTGAGCGACATGGCGCCGCTGCTGAGCAGCCGCTTGCCGGCTTCAAACAAGGGCGGGAGGTGGCCGGGGACGCAGAGCGGGACGAGCACGATAGTAGGGCTTGCGCTTGCCATTGTGGCTGGAGTTGTTCTTCGCCTCCGAGCACTGGATCGAAGAAGCTGTCTCTTCGACCAGTGCTGAAGCTTTGCCCCTGTTACCCTCACTCTCCAAGAGACCAAAGTATGGCAAGGACAATAATGTCTATGGCCCGGCCTGACTACAAGCAAGGTGGGCTTCAAATATTTTGAGCTATAACTATTCATTTTCCGTGTCTACAGCTAAAACTCAGGTGGAGTCCAGAACACAATAAAGAAAATAGAGCCCACCATCATCAACCTCGTTTCAGCTCAAAACTTCCTCTCGATCCCTACCGTAGCACCGCCTTCTACTATTCTCTTTCTGCCGCGCTTACCAATCCACCGAAATCGGAATCCTTGTTTGGTTTGAATATTTAGTAGTGCTGGGCATTCGGTTTATATCGACGATAATTTGGTTTGATTTATTCGGTGTTACAAAATTAACAACGGATCGGTGTCTAAAAAAAACCCGACGAGTGTAGTGGGGACTGTCTATACAGCACTCGGGTGATTCAGGAGCCCTGGTCACTCGGGTGTTTTTGGCTGCTGAAACACACGATTCCAACCAACACAAAATTCGTGTGCTACAAGAGCAGCTGACACACGAATTAGGGACCCTTAGATTCAAATCTGACAACCCAAAATAAAAGGGAAGAATAAGGCTAATAATTGTACTACAAATTTATATTGATCAAATGACTTGGCTTTCTGAGGGAAACTGGTACAAATCTTATTTGTCAAACAAACAGATTTATATGATGCAACAGTAAATGAATTAGCTGGCATCCATCTTTCACAAACAGATACAAAATACATGAAACAAAAACAGAGATTAAAGCAGTCCACATTTTTATAGTAGGAAATAGATAGGATAACTATATTAATCATAATTTACAGTTCATAACTTAGATTACATAACACTATCCACGTAATGTATGGTGATGATGGCTTCTAGAACCATATGTCATATATAATGACATATGGTTTTCGGATCAGATAAAAGGTTGCTGATAAAAACCTTCAGAGCACAAATGAGCCACTGAACCCAAGGATGCTGGTTAACATCCTCATCAAAGGCTAACAAGCTAACACTTTTCAAAAAGTCAACGAAGATCTTTTCTTCACCAATCATGACATACGGAGCACGCAGGGATTGAGCTATATCATCATCAGGGCAAAGGATGAAACCATGGTTGCGCTGAGGATCTAAGAGTGGAACATCTTTAGATCCAACAATCCTCTCCAGAGCACAAACAGTGACCATGAAATGGTTGTGGTAAGCATTGCCTTCGGACTATGCTAGGACCAGACTTGTCTAAGGTCCTTCTTAATACCAATATAAGTGTAGTTATCGCATGTTATGGGAACCATTTCCCTAACAACAGCTCCAGGTCCAAGAGAACACATCTACAAAGCAAATGTAAGTGTAAAAAACCTAAGAAATGAAGCATAGTTATATATTGGTAAAATGACAGCTTAAAGAGGTGAAATTACAGTGACATTAAAACTGTAAAATCAATAAATTATGATTGGCACCCAATTCATATAAGCAAGAATATCATAAAACATTAGCAGTATGGATCATATGTGAATTTAGAAATAGTATTAAAGAAAAACCAGAGCAATCAGGTTGTGCAAATATTTCATATAACAGAAATGAATAGCATTTGGAGACTTACTTATGAAACAGCACCAAGCTGTAATGAAACGGACGAAATAGGAATTAAATAAGTAGCATATAGTCAGTGAAATAGGAATTAAAGAAATAGCAAATTCAGTGGGCTCCTAACAAACCCACCACACGCAAAAAGAATTCTGAAATCACAGATAAAACTACCAGATTTGCCAAATGGTATCTATGATCAGTAAAATAGCAAATTCTTGGGGCTCCTGGCAAACCCCGACACATGCAAAGAATTAAGAAATAAATAGAGCAAATAACAGAGCAAACAGGGAACCCATCTGCAAACATAGGATCACAATCATCGACCAAAGCATCAGTTGTCTATGGTCAGACAAATAACAGACTTAAGGGGTTCTAGGTAAAAATCAAAGCTCATAAACAGTAAAATCAACAACCTAGGCAAACAAGAAAATGCCAGATTTTTTCTATGTTCAGTCAAATACAAATGTCTAGGGGTCCACGGTGAAACCCGGCAGATGAAAATGTTAAATCACAACTAAAGAATATACAAAGACACAAATGATTTCTATGATTAGTAAAATGACAAAAGTTCTGGAGAGTTAGTGAAACCCGGAAGATGCAAATGAAGACATAAACAACTAAAGAGGTACATGTAACAGATAATTCATATGGCCAACAAACTAAGGGGGTGTTTGGCTTCCACGTGCTAAAGTTTAGCACCTGTCACATCAGGTGTTTGGATACTAATTTAGGAGTATTAAACATAGGATAGTTACAAAACTAATTACATCGATGGAGTCTAATTCGTGAGACAAATCTATTAGGCCTAATTAGTCCATGATTTGACAATGTGGTGCTACAGTAACCATTTACTAATGATGGATTAATTAGCCTTAATAGATTCATCTCGCGAATTAGCCTAGGGGTTCTGCAATTAGTTTTATAATTAGCTCATGTTTAGTTCTCCTAATTAGCATCCGAACATCCAATGTGACACGTGCTAAAGTTTAGTACCTGATATCCAAACACCCCTAAACAACGTGTTTGGTTATTTGCTAAAATAGCACTTATGAAAATTTTACATAATTATAGTTCAAGAACACCAAATTAATAGTAATAATACCACTATAAATCCAGGTGAAGTTAACTGTATCTGAACCTATATATATATATAGAACACAAGCAATGGCAAGAAAAAATTTAGTCTATAGTCAGAAACCACTAAGTTGCAAAATGAACACAAAGACAAGTTTCAAATTTCACAATTCCTATGGTTTACAACATAACTGAGTGCTATATTAATGAAATAATAAATTGCCATGCACCAATAAATGAATCTAGAAGCATATTAAAACAATATCATGGTAGAAACCATGAAAAGTACACGAACCTATTATCCGGTGGTTGTTTGGGAACATCGGCGTAAGGAACCAAACCCAATAGAGCATAAAACCATAGAAGGAGATGACTAGATCGTTAAGAATATTAACACATCTATTACTTCACCATGAATGATTGTACATCATAAGATCACCACCGGGATCCTACCTAAATCTTGATGACTCCTAGCTCCACTCCAGCGTGATCTTCCTCGCAGGGTGATCACGTTGGCAGAGGCTCGCCTACGCTAACCCCTGACAACTGCACGGCCCTCAGCTCTCCGAAGTGGTGTCCCTCAAGCTCTTTCTGCTTCTCTGTTGCTTCACATCAAGTATGTCATCTCCAATCTGGGGGCTTGGTGGTTTTTGGGCGTATTTATAGTCCAGAGGGCGCGTGGCAAAAATTGGAAGGCGAGGGGGCGAAGGAAACCCCATGCCGATCGGCTTGGGCCTTCCTTTTGCCCTCTCGCGCCCTGCTTCATCTTCAAGTCTCCTCAGGTGCTCTGGAATTTTCTTTTCACTTGCATGTGGGCCTGACACGTCGGTTGCTTCGAGATGAGATTGATCTTCAATGACTTTTCAAATCTCCGCTTGATCTTCTCCGATTCCTCTTTGATCCCGAGGCTGTCCTTGTCATATCTTCACAAACTTAGCCCCTAACCAATGCTGGAGGGTTGCTTGCCAGATATAGGCACCAAGGGGAGCCAGAAGATGCCAGGCCGATCGGCCTAGTCCCTTCCTGGGCCCATTGACCTTCGTCTTCATCTGGTTCGATGCTCGTTCAGTGCTATATCCAAAAATATGCTTTTAGGCCCAGTTTCATGCAAAAACACAACATCCTCCAAAATACGTTGCACTTGTGAAAAAGACCAATTTATTTCGTGTGATCGATAGTTTAGGTATTAAATTCATGTCATTATTGAAGATAAATAGGGGTAAAAGTGTGCCAATAACGAGCGTCAACGGTTGCTGCACTAGATGAGCTAGCCACAATAATATCATCAACATATATTAGCAAAAATATAGTAACTGCACCCTTGTGATAATAGAACAGAGATACATCAGCCTTAGAAGACTTAAAACCGAGACCTTGTAACCTCTTGCTTAACCTAGCATACCATGCCCTTGGAGCCTGCTTAAGACCATACGGTGCTTTGTCTAGCTTACACAAATAATGTATCTTACCCTTATCCTCATAACCTGGTGGTTGCCTCATGAAAACATCTTCCTCAAGAACACCATGAAGGAACGCATTCTGCACATCCAATTGACGAAGACTCCATCCTCTAGAAATTGCTATGGACAGAACTAACATGATGGTAGCAGCCTTTATAAGAGGGCTAAATGTGTCTTCATAATCAATACCATACCGTTGTTTGAATTCTTTAGCAACAGGCCTAGCTTTATACATGTTAATGGATCCATCAGCCTTCCTTTTGATCTTGTAGACCCACTTGCAGTCAATGATGTTTCTTCCTTGTTCTGGAGGTACTAGATGCCAAGTTCTATTCTTCTATAAGGCTTAAAACTCATAGTCCATAGCATGTTTCCAGTTGTCATCACTTAATGCTTCACCCAAATCATGAGGCTCACCTAAAGCCGTTAAGAAACCATACCTTACAGTGCCATCCATATACTATTTTGGCCGACAAATCCCACTTTGGGAACGTGTCTTGGGTCGAGGATCAGCATTATGTCCAGGATCAACAGAAGCGACAGCTTCTAGTAGAGGAGTAGCAGTATGTGAAGGAGCATCTGGAGCACGAGCGGTTGTAGAGTCAGCAGCCACAGAGGATCCCTCTAGCTGCAAACACGATGGCGTGTGGGTTCTTGTAGGACCCGACCATAGAGGCGACATGGCGGGCGATGACTAGGGGCCATGGGCACGCGCGTGCGCAGGCCCCAACCAGGTGGACAGTGGAGGCGACGTGGCCACCCCAGATTGAGTAGCAGATGGTGTCGGAGTAGGCGGGTGGGCATGCGCAGGTGGGACCGCATCGGTACTGGATCCCAAGGGTGATATGCCTGCAAGCGAATTAGTTGCAACACCTGAATGAACCTCGTGCTCTGCGTTGGCGCCTCCCTACATAAAATGATGCCCTGAGGTGTTGTTTACAGGGTAAATTAGCTCAGATTGCTCTGCAAAATTAGGAGAAGGATCAGGGGCATCAGGAGAACATTGAGGCATGTGATCAAGTACTGTAGCAGTCCTAGAAGTATTAAGTAATCCAGGAGAGTAACATAATTTCAGAACAATGTAAGGCGCCGGCATTGGGATGCAATTCAAAGAAGGCAAAGATTGTTTCATCAAATACGACAAAAATATAAACTCAGCCTGTGGAAATATCCAAGAACTTAAAACCCTTATGAAGATTGCTATAACCAATGAAGGCGCATTTCTTTGAACAAAACTGAAACTTCTTGGTGTTATAGGGGCGAAGATTAGACCAGCATGCACAACCAAAGATGCGCAGGGCAGAATAATCTGGTTTTTCATGAAAAAGGGTTTTGAGGGGTGTGGAGTAGTCTAAGAGCTTGGTTGGGGTTTGATTGATAAGGTAAGTGGCAGTAATAAATGCCTCATTCCAAAATTTGAGAGGCATGCTAGCATGAGATAAAAGGGATAGCCTGACCTCGATGATGTGTCCGTGCTTACACTCAGCAGATCCATTTTGCTGGTGAGCGTGAGGGCAGGAGACATGGTGGGTAATGCCTACTTGCTAAAAGAAAGAGTTAAGCTTCTCATATTCACCGCCCCAATCTGTATGCATTGTAAGAATCTTTCGATCAAGTAAGCGCTCAACTAGAGATTGAAATTCATGAAAGCACTTGAAAAATTCAGATTTATGACGCAATAAGTAGATCCAAGTGAATTTGCTAAAATCATCTATAAAGCTAACATAATAATTCTTCCTTCCAATAGAATCAGAAGCAGGACCCCATACATCGGAATAAACAAGTTGTAAAGGAAATTGCGACACACTTGACGACCTAGGGTAGGGAAGCTGATGACTCTTAGCCTGTTGACATGCGATACAAACTAGGTCTTTATTCTCAAAACCTGAACAAGGTAAACTATTATGACTAATAATTTGATGAACAATCTTAGATGATGGGTGTCATAGGCGATCATGCCATCTTGTGGAAGAGGGAGCAGATGCGGCTAGGGCTTGTCTGCTGCTGGTTGTGGGCATTCTGGAAGGAAGAGGGTAGAGGCCGCCTCTACACTTGCCTCGAAGAAGTACCTTCTTCATTGCCTGATCCTTGATTAAGAAAAAATCAAAGTGAAATTCAAAAAAAGCTTGATTATCAGAAGCAAGACGATGTAAAGAGACTAAGCTTTTGCGAGCATCAGGAACATGCAAGACATTTTTGAGATGTAAATTACGACTGGGAGAACATACAGTAGCATGACCAACATGATCAATGTTCATACCTATCCTGCTTGCTGTCCTGATTTGCTCGTTGCCGTGGTAGGTGTCATGCATGGAAAGCTTGTTCAGATCTCCACTGATGTGGTCCGTTGCTCCAGAGTCGATGTATCAATTGGTGTCTACACCATACGAGTTGACGGCGGCTCCAGCACTCCTCTCATCTGGCACGTAGTCCTCATCGCACATGTACCAGCAATATGTGGCCGAGTGACCGCCCTTGAAGCAAACTTGACACTTCACCTTGGACTTGCCATGATTGTCTCTGTAGTTGTTGTTGGAGTTGTCGTTGTAGTCACCTCGATTGCCATTGCCATGCCCGCGGTTGTTGCCACTGCGAGCACGGCCACCACCACGTCCATTGTTGTTGGTGTTGCTATTGTAGCCACCACTGCCACGGTTGTAACCACGGCCACCACCACGGCCATCCCTGGAGGCGACATTATCCGACGACTGAGACTCGCCACTCTGCAGATTGACACGCTGCTCAAAGGTGAGGAGCTACGTGTAGACTTTTACACCGTGAGAACGTTAGCGTGTTATGATGGCGGACACCACCTGATTGTGGTCGGAATCCAGCCTGGTGAGGATGTGGCCCATCAACTCCTCATCATCCATTGGCTTGCTGGCAGTTGCCATCTCATCTGCTAGAGATTTCATCTTGTTGAAATAATCTGCCATCGACATACCTCCTTTTACCGTGGTGGTGAGGGCGATCCTGGTGGTCACCAAGCGTGCTCGGGTTTGAGATGCTAGCAATTCCTCGATGCTGGTCCATGCTGCAGTCGCCATCTCCTTGGTGGCAACGTGCGTGAGGATCTCCTTGGAAATGGTGGAGAGCAAGTAGCTCAACACCTGCTGATCAGATGCAATCCACCTGGCATAGGCTTCATTTGGGATCTTGGCCGCCTTCCCATTGACTTGAGCTTCGATCTCCTTGGGAGGGCCCGTCCAGGAACCCCTCAAGCTAGGCGCCCCGGATAGCCGGCATGATTTGGGCCTTCCACAATGGGAAGTTGTTGTGCGTGAGCTTCTCCGTGACCGGGTAGCCTAGCGACACAGAGAAGGTCGACGAGCTCGCCATGGATCGGATGGATTGGATATGGATTTGAGGTTGTGTCGGTGTCAAGAATCACGGGTCAAGACTCCGGCAAGTAAATTTGTTTTCTATGCGCGTAAGGCTCGGATGGTTGCACGAGAGGACACAATACTTATACTAGTTCGGGCAGGATTAGCCCTACATCCAGTGTGGGAGGCTGCTCGTGTTACTCGTGCCAAGTTTGTAGTAGGGGTTACAAACGGGCGAGAGAGGGAAGCTGGTCCCAAGTCTCTGTGGGTGTTTTTCGTCTGGTGGTTCGGTTGGTTCGTACTTGGGTGAATTCGGGGTTCGGTCTCTCTCGATCCCTTGCCCTCGGGCCTCCCGGTCTCCTTTTATAGTGCAAGGAGGATATAGGGGTTACAAATGAGCCGGGCGTAAGGAAAGTAAAAAGGTAGAAAGGTAAGCAAGGAAGGCAAAGCATAGGGAGACGGGCCAAGCCACCGGTGTTGCCGCCTTCCCTTCTGATTTTTGTGTCCTGTCAGTATGGCCACCGAGGAGGGGTGGTTGTCGTTGGGTCCCATCGATGACCCAGCGGTCGGCCACTGTAGCCGAGCACGCGAGACGTGCGTGGCGACCGACCACTGTAGTCGTGCGAGTTGATGATGATGACTGGCCACTGTAGCCGTGCACGTCGCGGGCGATGCTGACCACTGTAGCCACGTGTGCTAGCCGGGAGGCGCGACCAATGTGCCCTTCTTGCCAGGCCGAGCGGGAAACCGGGCGGCGCGCCCTCCTCCATCAGGTAGCATGGGCGATGAGTGCCCTATGGCGGACGTTACAATAGGGGGTTAGGACGGTGCAGTCGTGGCAACAGTGCAGTCGTGGCAACAGTGCACTGCCCAACATTCCGGCGGGTCGCATCGAGGAGTGCGGGCGCCTCTCCGTGTGTCAGAGCCGTATTCCGGACATGCGCATCCCATCTGTATTTATGGCGAGATCGGTGAGGGCCCATGAGATATGCGTCCTCGTATGCAGGTCCGCGCATGTCCTCGATCGAGACGAAGCTTTGACCTATGGGGCTGGATGCGTCTGACCCCTTGCGCCCGGGGTCGGGCGAGGTGGAGCCCTGCGGCGAGGGGTCAGGCGCATCCGACCCCTTGCGCCCGGGGTCGGGTGAGGCGGAACCTTACGGCGAGGGATGTGGAGCGGTCCTCGGGCGGTCGGGCGTGTCCGACCCTAGGACCACGGGTCGGGCGAGGCAAAGCGGAATATTCCCTGGTCGTGCCAAGTCGGCGGAGGTCACTGTCGCTGGAGGTGGGCCCGGGCCCTTACGACCGTCGAATAAGGAGAATAACAAGGTGTTGTTAATATTCCCCCCCCCCCTCCCCCCGACAGGTTGGCTCTTGGTACCATGTAAAATGGTGAAAGCGTGTTGCCCCTTAGGGTCACACCCCGACCTGGTTTACAAGTCATAGGTTAGTTTGGATATGGCCGGCTCCTGATTACAAACAACAAAGGAGATCTATCTCTAACCTCTATCTACAGCCAGTGCAATATCTCAACTAACCCGTGTTATACACTTGGTTACAAGTTGTTTTATCTAACATAACGTTCACAAGTTGTTTGAGTGACGCGAGTCGCAAATGTCCTTTAGGCATATGACCATTCTTTTTTAAAAAAAAGAAAGAACATATGACCATTCTTCCATGTACTTTTTGGTGGTGTGGTCCGCCCCTACCATAGTGAGCAGTGAGCACACATCACAACTGACTTTCAGGTCATCAATGAGATTCCAATCCATCTGGCTCTATCTTTCAGCGGGAGGAAAGATGCACTTTCAACTCAAATAACCTTCCGCCATCAAAATTGGGAAATTTTGTACTTTCAACAAAGATGTTAATGATTCAGTTACATTATTCACCTAGAGGGGTTGGTCTACTCTATTAGTACATTTTTTTCATTTTTTACGTTCTTCTATGAAGCTCTTTTTTTAAGAATTGATTTATTTTTCTTCGAAAGGTACTAGCATATGTCATGCATTTTTTTTTTGTGTGATACTCCATCCGTATCAAATTATGTGTCATTTTATATTTCGTAGGTTCATATATTTTACTATGCATCTAGAGTGAGTAGAAAAATTTATGAATCTAGAAATCTTATAATTTGGGACGGAAGGAGTAGCAAAATTCCCGAATTTCTCTCTTACTACGAATGCTTTAAGGAGAAGCACACGTTTTCTTGCGCGCTATTTGCATCATCAAAACCGGAACCGTCATGGCTGTGGTCAGAATGTCAGATGCTCAGATAATTCAATGTCTGGTCGTGCCAAATATCGTACATGGTTACACATGAGCTCATGGTCCCAGAAGGTCACAACTATATACACTATACAGTACTACATGAGCTCATGCAGTTGCCATGGACCGCTAGCTTGAGCTTACCACTGATGCGCTCCTGAGTCCTGTCCCTCCACGGGCAACGGCAAACTAGTGGACCCACTGAACCAGAACCCATTTATGAGCCGTATTCCCAGCTGCACCACACCAAAATGCAGGCGCAAAGCCCATGTCGCCGAGAAGCCCTTCTTCGGTCACGTTCTCACGTGGGCTTCTCGGTCCCTCGTCGTCCCTGAACAACATCGGTGGGCCGGGTGATCGGATCCGGGTCGTGCTTGAACTTCCCACTATTTTTTATTGTTAAATAATTAAATTAAATTGTCAGAGTGGGTTCAGGTCGATCCAATATTTTTCGGACCTGATTTATGGACCAAAGCCATATGGGCCTGGGTGGGGCCTAAAATGCTCCGATCTAGCCATACATATCAGCACGAGGATTTCATTATCCTCAAAAAAAAAAGCACGAGGATTTCATATCACTCGAAGCCCGCTTGAGAAATTTTTCTTTTAACGAACCGCACGGACTGTGCTATTTCTATTAATATAGAAGAGATTTACAGGTGTTTAAAAAATAGGAAAAAAAAGGAAAACATGGTGCCAGCGCGCGAGAAATATGAGATTTGGATAGCTTTCTTCTACAGAATGCGACTCATTTCGATGGATGTTGGATTTTTGACCTCACGTAAATCTGAGTCCATATCAGTATATCACACTCGGACCATCAGTTCAAATATTAAGTAAGATACAATCTAATGTAGTCTGATAGATCTAGCATCTTTTGATCCGGGTCGATAAAAAGGTCGGTTAATTTCGGACCTAATGCTCAGTCCAGCAACATCGCACTGATGAAATTATGAGATTACAGTGTCAAGCAAGACTCGGACCGATCTGAAATTTTCTCTGCCCAAGCCTGGTGCTACATGTTGGAAATATGTGTTTAAATCTATCAGAAATAAACATGAGCCATATTATATAACTCAGTGCTACTACTATGCAACCAGATTCAAACAAACGGGAGTAACCCACAACATACTCATGTAATGTAAAAGCAGCATAAGCAAAACAGATGTAACCAAAACTTCTAAGTATGTAACCTTTCTACGCATGATGTAATCCAAACTGTAACAGATCCAAACTATGGACTTATAGATCAAACGCTCTGTCCTCGTGTAGACTTGGATGCAGGGTTACTCGGCACAGTGCAGATCGTCGATGAAGACAGTGCAGAACGTAGTCGATCGATTCGAGCGCCGCGCAGTTGCGCTGTCCAAAAACCTTATTGTCGCCTCTCGTGCAGGCTTTCCGACGGCAACGGCTCGGAGATACCGCTCAGCCTCCTCCTCAGTGCACGCTAAGGAGAAGAGCCGGCGAGATTACACGCAAGCGCGTGTATTGTGTAACCAAGTCCCATTCTCTCTTTCAGTTACATATTTAGAGAAGTAAGAAAGTTCTTCTATTTAAATTAGCTTCCACAAGATTATTGAATGCCACTGGGATTCCATTAAATGGCCTCTTCATTCCAACACTACATTAGACAGGGACGGCCAAAAGTCCAGCAGGAGAGGGCCGAAAATTCTCAGAGCTAGAGTGGAAGAAAAAGAAGTCGATAATCGAAATTCAATCCAACTCTAGTTGACGATAAACACAGAAATAGCGAGCTATAATAAACATTCTCGATTATTTTTAACATGGCAAACACGCCATTAAGCCATTAGATCGCACCAAATTTGATTATGAGTTCATGACACATACCCGACGTGCTATTTCCGACCATAACACGGCGAGCCTCTCCCCAGCCGTCACCCCGTCACCCCGTCACGGAGGCGGTGCCCCCTCCGCCAGATGAGATCTCGCTCATGAGCTTCCGAAGCGCAATGTACGAGGACCCGCCTTCTGTCACGGCTTTCCGGCACGCGGCTTTCATGTCCGCTGCCTTCTCCCTCGCCTTCCTCCCCTCTTCCGTCTCGCCCATCAGGCCCCGCACCGCCTGCTCCAGCTCCGCCGCCTCCACAAAGGGCTCCACCTCACTCACCTCCATATTCTTCAGCTGGACGGCGACGCCCATGACCCTGACGAGCTCGAACGCGTTCAGGTGCTGCTCGGCGTACAGAGGCCACGGCACCATCGGCACGCCAAACCAGAGGCTCTCCAGCGTCGAGTTCCACCCGCAGTGCGTCACGAAGCCGCCCACGGCCGGGTGCGCCAGGACCTCCTTCTGCGGCGCCCATGCCGGCCACACGAGCCCGCGCCCCTGGGTCCTCGTCAGGAACCCCTCCGGGAGGAGCTCGTCAAGGTCAGCGTCCGTCGGGTGGCTGGACCCGGCGGCCGGCGGGCCCCGCAGCACCCAGAGGAACCGATGTCCGCTACGCTCCAGGCCGGCGGCGACCTCCCCGACCTGCTCCTTGTCGATGAACCCCTTGCTTCCGAAGCAGAGGAACACGACCGAGGCTGGCGGCTGCGCGTCGAGCCACCGGACGCACGCGTGCGGCTGCTCGAGCGCCGAGAACCAGAGCACGGGACCGATGGCGTAGACCGCCGGAGCCGGGCGGCCCGGCACGCAGCGGCCGTCCGCGATCGCGGCGAGGACCCCGCGCTCGAGCTCGACCGAGGAGTTGATGACGATGCCGCTGGCGCCCATGAAGCGGCACCCGTAGTCCTCGAACCACTCGTAGTTGCCGATCTTGTTCCTCGACAGGCACGCCGGCATGTAGGGCAGCGGCACCGGTGGCAAGCCCGGCACGTGCACCGCGCCTTCCGTCCCCCTGAGCCTGGCGGTGAGGTCCTCACGGAACGCCGGCAGGCGCAGCATGAGCGCGAGGAACGCGCCCGTGGAGGCGAAGTACACGTACCGGGGCACGGCGAGCTCGGCCTCGGCGGCCACGTCGAGCAGGGGCGTGCAGAAGAGGTCGACGACGAGCGCTGCCACGGGAGATGCCAGCCCGGCTATGGCCTCCTCGACGTGGGGCGCGTGGAGTTGGGTGTACCTGAAGTTGAACTCCTCGGGGGCGACGCAGCCGGTCGGCTGCTCGACGGTGGGGAGGTTCCGGAAGCTGATGTCAAGGCCGGACGCCGCCTCACGGCGTACGTGGTCGTCGACCTCGGAAGCCTTGGCCGCCGTGGGTGCCCGCATGACCAGCACGGTCAGGGAGAGGGCGCCGCCGCCGGCGTCGAGCATCCGCTTGCCGGCCGCGATCATGGACATGAAGTGGCCGGATTCCCAGCACGGGATGAAGACGATGGTGGCAGCCATTGATCGATTGATCATGGACTGGGATTGTTGTCGCCAAACGTACCAGCGCAGGACTTAAGTGGTTGAGGGACGCAAGAAATAGAGAAGAGTGGCTTTGTTTATGCGAAGAAGCAAGAGACGTAATTCGATTACACAAGATTTTAGTGAGTGTTGTTCTTGTCGATGATAGCAGATTGGCATCAAGCGCAATGATATCAACCATTTGCACTGGAGATTGGTGAACTCTTCATCAGGCCGTGGAGTTTGATTCTATGGTTCGATAGCAAAAAGTGTCAGCATGCATGGTTCTTGCTGTGAGATTTTGTCCGCTCACTTGTGGCTCTAACCATCCTTGGACTTCCGTGGCGAATTGTCCGAAATATACATCGTTTTCTATGGAAAACCGCCTCTAGTTTTTTTTCCCTAGAAGCTGCTCCCTCTTTCGCCATTGGCTCCATCCGATCCCACTGCTGTTATCCGTTTTGTCCTGTAGCTTAGACAGCTGATCGATTGGAAGCCTATGCATAGCAGACTAGCTAGTGTGTCGGCGTGTCGACAGCAACTTGGCCCTTGGATCAAAGGTCGACCTAGCTATGTGTACAGTACCGTTGTCGCAGTGTGGCCTTGAGGTGTTCGAAATACCTCGATTTCTCCCTAGCTAGGTGTATAGTTGGTCAAACCGCCGGTCCAGCTCGCCCCAGGCACGATTTTGACCCAGCACGTTTAGGCTCGGTCCGGTGAAGCGTGAATCGTAACTGTGCTATACCGTGCCGTATCGACCCATGGCTAAAGCAGCGGCTCGGATCCAGCACTAAGGGCTGTTAGCCGTGCCGTGCCACACCGGTGGCCCAACGGGCTCACGAGGGCGCACCGTGCCCGTGTAAGTCCGGCTCGGTCATAAAAGAATCTTTCACCAAATCAAATTTTTAAAGGTAAAAAAATTAGAGGCATTGCACATACAAACACGTATACATATACATTCAGTGGCATTGCACATACAAAATACAACTAGGTTCTCAAAGACAATAACAAATACATTTGAAGGCATGCGGGCCATAATAGGCCACGCCGTTAAACGTGCCTCTAGCGGATCCTAGTGGACTACCTGTTAATCGTGCCAGGCTGGGTCGGCCCGTGGGCTGACACAGCAGCCCAGGCCCTGCATTAAGCACGGTCCGAGCCAGAATGGGCACGTCAAAGGCTGTGTTGGGCTAGATTTGTACCGAGCCAAATTTCCTTGTCGTGGGCTAGCCTATAAGGCTTGTGCCTTATGGCCAGCTAGGTGTACTGTATCGTTGTCACAGTGAGCATAATCCCATAAGTATATCGGAACTACACCGTTCGATATACATCCAACGATGTACGACAACCTAGAGGGGCACGGGGTGGTGTTGGAGCACCGGAACCTCCTCCCCTCAACCAAATAAGGCTTGTGATACTACTGCGACGAGAACTAGTGCATAGTCCAGTTTGGTTGGGTGCAGGCGGGGAATTGCAATGCAAGCCCACACCGGTAGTTGCGTATAGCTTTCAGAAGTTTGATAAGCTAATATAACTTCCGCTTTGACATTTGCGACCATGTGTAAATCGAACATCTATAAAACTAGGAGCCTGTTTGGCTTCAGGGTGTTAAAGTTTAACGCCCGTCACATTGGATGTTTGGATGCTAACTAGGAGTATTAAACATAGGCTAATTACAAAACTAATTGCACAGATGGAGTGTAATTCACGAGACGAATCTATTAAGCCTAATTAGTCCATGATTTGACAATGTGGTGCTACAGTAACTATTTGCTAATGATGGATTAATTAGGCTTAATAGATTCGTCTCGCGAATTAGCATAGGGTTCTGCAATTAGTTTTATAATTAGCTCATGTTTAGTTCTTCTAATTAGCATCCGAACATCCGATATGGCACTGTTAAAGTTTAGGAGCTCGTATCTAAACACCCACGTAGATTGTAGGTGCAGCATGCGGGTATCCGTGCTTTCCATAAGCAGTGGCGTGGCAGCCCCTGATTGCTCCAGTCTGTTGTGAATGTTGTTATCAACCGGACGTTCAAATGATTTTATCTCTTAAATTAAGTATCTGTTTTAAATTCCGTTTGAATCTAAATGTTGTTTAAAATTAATACAACGAAGTGAGATCCAATTTGAATATATATTTTTGTTATTTATCTATTTAAAAAGTTCAACAAATTGGATGTATGGTTTCAACATTGTCAATATATTGTTTCAACATTTTAGACATACTATTTCAACATTATCTTATAAATTGTTGAACTATATTTGAAGAAATGTTGAATCCACTATTTTAAAATGTTCAATATACTAGCTTTGCACTTACTCATGTTCTTTTTAGAGATAAAGGTGAATATCACCAGCATTAAAAATATAATGAGGCTGAGAAAAAACAAAGAAAAGTTGTAACATGCACACGTGTGCTCTCATGCGTCCAACAGCCATCGTGCGGATAAAAAGAGAAATCAGCAGCAATGACTGCTAAACAAAATAGACGGAGGATGGCCGGATAGTATTTGGGCTCAATTGGACCTTATAGCTAACACGCTTAAAGAACTTCCATAAGCCACGTAGGAGGCCCGAACCCACACAGTGCTTGATGTTTCGGCCCTTGAAAAGTTGACCCACGCAAGCTACCTACCCTCTAGTAGTGCAGAGTGCAGACCCAGTATGTTACAACCGACACATGTTACATGCGATAGTTAGAAAACAATTTCTCTGCAACCAGAGTTAAAAAGAGAGGACAAATGTTCCTTTCAAAAAAAAAAGAGAGGACAAATGAAAGGATCTAAAAAGTCACAGCATGGAACATTCAAAAAGTGTAGAAGAATAATAGGATTGTACTAGTAGGTTTCGCTATTGGAGCAATCTTAAATATAGCATGGAACATCTTAAAAATTATTACATCATAATTAGAAGTAAAACAAGATAACTGAAAATGTCAAGTACTGGAAAAATTCATCTAAAAACATACTCTTAAAAGGAAGGCATGTGTTGCATAAAAAAAGGAAGGCATGTGCAACTAGGTGCAGACTGCATGCCATGATTTGGCAAGGATTTTCAGCTACTACATCGCATTTTCCCATTTGAATCCTGTTATTGATGAAATTTCTTGCTCTGGCCCGTACATAAAATCAATGGTTCGAGCTGTGGGCCTGATAAACAAATCAACGTGAGCTTCAGGAGGGCGATTACTGAAAACAGATTACATGGACTACATCGTCATTCGATGTTTGAATGCTGATGCCGTGAAAGAAATGGACAGAAGCCACCGAACTCTGTCGGCAACTCGGCGTCACTTTGTCGGCAGCACCGCGCCAACGACCAGCGCCTCACAGAGCCTCTGCAGCTCCACGCTGGATGACCCACCCTCCTCCACGGCCTTCCGGCACGCAGCCTTCATTTCCATGGCCCTCTCCCTCACCTTCCTTGCGGCCTCGCCACCGTCGTCCATGAGTGCCTTGAGCGCTCGCTCCAGCTCGCCCGCCCCCACGAAGTTGTTCCTCTTCCTGTCTACCTCCATGGGCACGGCGACGCCCATGTCGGCCACCAGCGTGAACGCATTGTAGTGCTGCTCGGCACCGAGCGGCCATGGAACCATCGGCACGCCGTGCCAAAGGCTCTCGAGGATCGAGTTCCAGCCGCAGTGCGTGACGAAGCCTCCCACCGCGGCGTGGGCGAGTATCTCCTTCTGCGGAGCCTTCGCGGGCCACACCAGGCCTCTCCCCTTTGTCTCCTCCAAGAAACCCGCGGGGAGCAGCTCGACGAGGTTCCCGTCCGTGGGCAGCTTCGTGCCGGGCTCAGGCTGCCCGCGCAGCACCCACAGGAAGCGATGCCCGCTGCGCTCCAGGCCGTGTGCTATCTCGTGCGCTTGGGGCGCGGTGAAGGAGCCTGTGCCTCCAAAGCAGAGGAACACCACGGAGGCCGGTGGCTGCGAGTCGAGCCACCGCACGCACTCGTGTGCTGCGGCCTTCTCGCCGGTGGACGGGGTGAAGGGGATCACCGGCCCGATGGTGTACACCGAAGGGGCGCGGGTCCCGCGGGTGCACTGCCCATCAGCGATGGCGCCGAGGACGCGCGGCTCAAGCTCGGCGACGGTGTTGACGACGATGCCGCTGGCTTCCATGTAGCGCCTGCCGTTGTACACGAACCACTTGTATGTCGGGATCTTCCTGTTCTCCAGTCCCGTGGGTAGGCAGGACGCCGGCACCGGCGGGAGCCCGGGCACGTCCACCCCGCCCTCCTCCGACTCCTCGAACTCGACCTCGGCTTCCAGCTCCTCGTCGAGCGCCGGGGAGCGCAGCAGGAGCGCGCACATCGCGGCGCTGGTGATCAGGTACACGTAGGCCGGCACGCGGAGCTCGTGCGCCGCGTCGAACAGCGTCGTGCAGAAGATGTCGACCACGACGCCGGCCACCGGGCACGTCAGGGCGGCGACGGCCGCCTTGACTTGGGGCGCGTACAGCTGCGCGTACCGGGAGATGTACTCCTCGATGCCCGAGTGGTCGG
Source organism: Setaria italica (assembly GCF_000263155.2). Lineage (NCBI taxonomy): Eukaryota > Viridiplantae > Streptophyta > Magnoliopsida > Poales > Poaceae > Setaria > Setaria italica. The sequence goes on along the minus strand of NC_028451.1, from coordinate 41,234,618 downwards.
TGGGGGGATCCACGGCGGGGAGGTGGTGGAAGCGGATGATGCCGAGGCCGGAGGCTTCCTCCTGGCGGATGTGCTCGGCGATCTCGGACGCCCGCTTCGACATGGGCTCCGGCATCACGAGCACGGTGATGGTAAGGGGCCGGGCGCTGCGTGCGAGCAGCCGCTTGCCGGCCTCAAGCATCGGCACGAAGTGGCCGATGCCCCAGACGGGCACCAAGACGACGGTCGGAGTAGCCATTGCTGTATCGCTACTTCGCTAGTGAAGTCCGCGCTGATGATGACCTGATCGGCTGACCTCGCTCGGGACAGAGAGGGCAGAGGGGTGAGGAAAGCGTTATCAATGATAGACTTGGTCTTGTTTTTCTTTTTTAGTAAATAAATAAAATAAAAAAGGACGCCAAAGAAAACAATCAGGCCTGGGACCCAGATACTAGGTTGCTACGAGCTACGAGCCTACGGCTAAGGTTGGTAGGTTGGGAAGGTCAGATCGACGATGACGATCTCTCGACATAAAGAGATTGACGATCACTGCAGTTGTAACGTCGCAGTCGGATCCGGGACCCCTGCTCAACTAGTTTGTCTACTCCCTCCGTTTCAAATATAGTCGTTCCAAATATAATTGGTCATATGACCCGTGGCACGTGGGTCGGCTCACGGTACGAGATTTTAACCTAGTTCAGACTAAGCATGGCACGGCAGCTGTTATGCCCGTGCTGACCTGGCCCATGCCACGGGCCGTGTCTGGGCCGCTCTCTCAGCCCGCGTGCTGACCCAGCCTGGCCTGCCGCCGTGGGCATATACATACCGGCCGGCAGCCGCCCCCTCCCCCCACCCCCAAACCCTACCTCCATTCCGCCACCTCCCTCGCCCCTCCGCCTTCCTCTATCTCTCATCGACTGCGCTCCTCGCGTCCTCCCCTTCTCCCCTCGCAGATCCACCGCCTCCCTCGACCACCACCGGCTCGCCCCTCCGCCTCCCTCATCGACTCCTCCCATTGGCCCTTGCTGATCCGCCGCCTCCCTCGCCCGCCGCCGTTTCGCCTCTTCGCCTCCCTCGTTGACTCCGCTCCTCCCCTCGCAGATCCGCCACCTCCCTCGTCCGCCGCCGTATCACCCCTCCACCTCCCTCATCGACTCCTCCCCTCGGCCCTCGCTGATCCGCCGTCTCCCTCGTCGACTCCGCTCCTCCCCTCGCAGCTGCCTCTCGGGGACTCACCTGAGTCAGCTCTTCCCCTCTTCTCCCTCTCAGTCTCCGGTGCTCCGGGTGTGCATGAGGACGAGGTAAGCCAAACTCCAGTGCTTCTCTGCTTGTCCTCCACCATGCTCCGGTGCTTCTCTTGTGGGTGGATAGACGACATCGAATGTGACTCCGGTGCTCCAGGTGCGCTCGAGGATGAGGTAAGTCAAACTCCGGTGCTTCTCTGCTTCTCCTCTACCGTGCTGATGTGCTTCTCTGCTTCTCTGTGTGACTGTCTCTACAGGTCTTCAGTGCACACCCGTTGAGGAGCCTGGGAGCCAACGATGGCAGACTATCCAACCTACTACAACGGCGAGTTGAGGTTGATGGGGGAGACCGGAGATGATGAGTCTAACTTGGAGGCGGATCGGTGTGAGCTGGTCAACATCCCCGTCACTGATGCCAATGGTCAGCCCGGTGGTGGAGATCTGCCACCGCCTCCAGCTGGTGCTGTAGGTGAGACGAGGAGGACAGGGACGAAGAGTACGGGCAGCAAGAGGAGCCGTTCTTGCACCTCTAAGGTATGGGACGACTTTGAGCCACTGTACGAGATAAAGAGTGGCAAGAGGGTAAGAACTGGTGCCCGATGCATCCATTGCAAGAAACTCTATTATGGTATTTCCTCTAGTGGTACTAGACACTTGCATAGGCACCTTCCAAGGTGCCCAGTCTTGCAAGGAGCTACACGTATGGCTCAGTCCCAACTCAAGTACAATCCTGATGGCTCTCTCCATCTCTGGGAGTACAATGCTGATGTTGCTTGTACCCAATTGTGTAGGTTAATTGCTAGACTAGATCTTCCCTTATGCTTTAGTGAGTCTGATGCATTTGAGGAGTATATTTAGAGGCAAACCACCATCAGGGATTTTGGTAAGTATTTCGATGAGTATCGTACTAATCTTGTAACTTCTTTGCAATCTGTTTCCTCTATTGCTCTTACATCTAACATATGGTCTAGTAATGCTAAGGAAGATTTGCTTAGTGTGGTTACTCATTATGTGAATGCTGATTGGCAACTGGAGAAGAGGATCTTAGGTCTTCGTTTAATTAATGTATCTCATAATGCTGATAATATTGTTGAGCGTATTACTTCTGTTTTTTATGATATGGTTTAACTAATAAGATATTTTCTGTTACGTTGAATAATGCATCGGCAAACATTGTCACCATTGGTAAACTCAGTCCTTGACTGTCTGGTTATGTTGGAAAACTGTTTTTGCATCAATGTTGTGCTTATCACATTATTAATCTTATTGTTAAGGTTGGCCTTGATGTTTTCAAGCTTATGCTTAATGCATTTAGAACAGCAATTTCATTCCTACATTTTTCTAACCAATGTATTGCTTCATACAAGTCCTATTGCATTGTTGTTGGTGTCCGTCCTCATAAGTTTGCTTTGGATATGGATATGAGATGGAATTCAACTTATCTCATGTTCAAACATCTAATGCCCCATAAGAACACATTTTCTGTGTTTATAACCACTCAGCAAAGCTACTCCTGACAGAAACGAACTGGTATTTTGCTGAAAAGATTCTGTTATTTCTTAAACAGTTATATGATTCTACTGTTGTTATGTCTGGTGTTTATTATCCTACTACTCCATTAGTATTGCATCATGTTCTTGAGATAGCTGGACATCTTAATACCTATGAGTATGATGATGATCTCAAAAATATTGTTGCACCCATGAAGGCTAAGTATTTAGATTATTGGTGTGATATACTTATGCTTTATTCCTTTGCATTTATATTGAATCCTAGAGCTAAGATGACAGGTTTTAGCAATGTTCTTTAGCTATTATCTCAGCTCAATGGAAATGATTATTCTTGTTACTTAATTCATGTAAGGATTGAATTGTCTACAATCTTTTCCAAGTATGATGCTAAGTTTGGTTCTGTGAGGTTGCCAAGGGCCACACAGTCAGGGTCTACGGATAAGAAAAAGACTGTTTGGGGTAAGATTTTTGGTAATCAAGGTACTTCATCTGGCTATGCTGTTGCTAGCCTTGGTGCTGGCCTGGATTCTGGTTCTGCATCCTCTTCCCTATCTAGGAGAACAATTGCAAGTGCTTTGTTGTAGGCTGCTAGTATTGGTGCATCTCTTGTTGCTGCATCTGAACTATCTGCCTATCTAGACAGTGACATTGTCAACCAGTACGATGATGACTTCAACATATTGCACTGCTGGCATGAGTATAGGTTATCCTATCATGTTCTTTCTATCTTAGCTAGGGATGTTATGACTGTGCCTTTTTCTACCATACCTTCAGAGTCTGCATTTAAGTACCACTGGCAGGATCATTGAGGAGCGATGATGTCGTCTGACCCCTAAGATGGTGGAGATGCTGGCTTTGATCAAGGATTGGGAGCAAGGAGATTACCGTGGACGATCTAGAACTTGAAAAATCATTTGAGAACTTGTATCTTGATGATTAAATGTAATGCAACTGTGATGTATCTGAACAATTATAGAGTTGGCTGTACTCTTTTTTCCTTTGTAGGGTTTTCTCATGACGTGTGAGTTTTTACCTACAAAGTTTTTTAGTGAGGCAGCAAAACAAACAGCTCAAAATAATATTGAACTCTTTTAAATTCACACGTGTTTGTGTTATTGTGCATGTGTATGTATGACTTGTGAGAATTGTGATGTCGTTAGCACAATAATTTATTTGATTTTAAACCTATAAAATTTGAATTGCTACGGTGAATCTGTTCTTGGTGAATCTGTTCTTGATAAGTGTAGGATGATGTCGTGCCCGCGGGCTGGCACGAGCACGGCGAGGCCGTTAAGACCCACCGAGCCAGCATGCCGGCATGGTCTGCCTAAGAAGGCAGTGTGTCGTACCTGGGCCGCTTCTTCGGCATGTATAGTTGGCCAGACGGGCCGCCTGGCACGGCACTGGCACGGGCACTATCTGGCACGGCACTATATGGCACGATTACTTAGCCGTGCCGTGCCGTGTAGTGCCGTCGTGCCTAACTGTTGGCACAGGCACGACACTAACAGGCAGTTGGCGTGCCGTGCCATGCCACAGGGCACGGCGGCACTGCAGTGCCCGTGCCGGCCCTGGCACTAAGTGTGCCTACCACAGTACCACTCTTTTTACACAGAATTACAAGCACAATTCAAAATTAATAAGATTCACAAGCAATTTAGAACTTATCTTGTTGTATTCACAAATTTGTAAGAAAGTCACAAGTCACAACCCAGTCACACAGAGTCATAGAGATAACAAAATAACATTTTATTGGGAGCTTTAGTGCAATGGCTGCCTCATTAAAAACCTATCTAGGTAAAACTCACCCTTGTGAGAAACGCTAGACAGGAAAAAAGAGTGCAGCCCAGCTCCAATTATAAAGTTCATCACAGTCCATGAGTCCAGTACTTAATATTACAGTCCCATTACATAAATGATAACTAATCAAAATAAAGTTCTTCAAAAGCTTCTTCAAGTTCCTTGTCCTCCACCATGTGTTGCAGCCTTGCTTCTGCAGCCTCCCAGTCTTTGATGCAGGTGAGCATCTCCACCATGTCAGGCTTTAGCTTCCTCCGCCGCTCCTCGATGATCCTGCCAGTCATACTAAAAGTGGATTCTGAAGATATGGTTGAAACAGGAACAATTAATATATCCTTAGCCATGGTTGACAACACTGGATATGTGAGTTTGTATTGATGCCACCAGTTCAAGATGTTAAAATCATCATCTAAATGGTTCACTGTGTCACAATCCAAGTAAGAAACAAGTTCAGAAACATTACCACCTGAAGAACTGGCAGCATGCAGAAGGGCAGTTGCAGATGTATCTCTAGCCATGCTTAGAGTAGCAACTAGAGAATGCATGCCACCAGCAGAACCAACATCATCATCATCATAAATTTCATCCCAAGCAGACCTTTTCTTACCAGATAGGTTAGGAGGTACAGTCCTCCTCAACCTAACACCTCCATATTTCTCCTCATACTTGTTGTAGACATCAGTAAGTCGAGCTCTAGTGCTAACCTAGTAAGCACTGTAATCTGTACTGGTAAGGGTACCCAACCTCCTGAGCACTCTATTGAAACCTTTCATTTTAGCTCTAGGGTCCTGGATGAATGCAAAAGAATAAAGCAAAGGTATGTCCCTCCAGTATTTGTTATACTTGTCTATCATAGGTTGAACCACATGTCTGATGTGAGTATCATTAGCATAATTCTTTAAGTGCATAGCAATCTTAACAAGATAATGAATCATAAGTGGAGATGTAGGATAGTACACACCAGATAATGTAACTGTAGCATCATAAAACAGTTCAAGAAATCTTAGCACTTTTTCTGCCATAGCCCAATTATCATCAGATAAAAGCAACTGATCACCTTCAACCCTAGGATATTGAGCAATGATGAAAGTTGTGAATGGGACCTTATGAGGAAACAAATGCTTAAGCATTAGATATGTAGAATTCCACCTAACTTCCATATCTAGCTGAAACTTTCTAGGCCTAACACCAGTGGCAATGCAATAACTTTTATATGCAGCAATTCTCTGATTAGATGAGTTTAAGAAAGATATTGCAATTCTAAACTTCTCAATCAATGGCTTAAGAGCAGTTAGAGCCTCCTTAACAATCAGATTGATAATATGGCATGCATAACGCTGATGCAAGAACAAAGAATTAACTGAATGTGCATTGTCATCCCTATCATCATCCACAACTTCAATACCAAGATATTTAGAAAGAACAGGTCTAAGCTTTTGCATGGCTAAAACATTAGATGATGCATTGTCCAAAAGTAACAGCAAAAACTTTTGACCATTGTGTGAACAATCAATCAGCCTAAGACCAAGCACTCTCTTCTCTAGTTGCCAATCAGAGTTTATGTAGTGAGCAACAACACTGAGGTAGTCCTCTTTGGCATTACCAGACCAAATATCAGAGGTTAGACACACACAATTAACACCAGCAGATTTCACAATCTCAACAAGCTTAGCCTTGCAATCATTGAAGTATTTTAGCAGGTCTCTAGTGGAGGTTTGCCTAGATACTGCAACAAATTTAGGATTATGAGAAGTTCTAATGTAATCTTCAAATGCATAAGATTCACCCAAAGAGACAGGAACATCAAGCCTAGCAAGCAGTCTAACAAGTTGAGTACGGGCAACTATAGGACAGTACTCCCAATTACGAATACTACCATCAGGATTAAAAGAGATTTGTGACTGAGATATGTGAGTTTTCTCACGCCTTCTAGGGCATCTATCCCTATGGCGGGTGAGGTGACCAGTGCCACCACTAGAGCGCCCAGAGTACTCCTTAGAGCAATGGATGCATTTAGCTCCATACCTTACCTTCTTACCGTTCACCATTTTGAATATCTTCTTGAAATCAAGCCACACGGCCGAGGTAGAGGGGTGTGAGCGCTTACCGTTGTTCTCTTCCCCGTCCCCGTCCACTGCTTGGTCATCGCATGGCTTGAGGACGATGGGAGGTTGAGCCACACGGCCGAAGAGCTCGGCGGCATCCTCGCGCATGTCATCCTCGTCATCATCTCCGGCCAACCCGCAAAGCCGTCTCTCTTGGTTCGACCCACCCTGAACCGTCTCGTCGTCGTCGGATCCGGCCATCGTCACACGCCCGCGCCCCGGTTCCTCAACGGCTACACAAAAACAAGAGTTAGGATTAGCCGGTTAGGGATAAGGGGTCGATTGAGCAAGGGTTAGGGTTAGGGTTTCCTACCTTGATAGCCGGAGCACCGGAGTCGCCGGCGACGTTGACGAAGCACAGACCCAGCGAGACCGACTACGGATCCGGCGAGTTCTAATGCGGATCCGGCGAGATCGACGCGGGGCCGAGACCTGGCAAGGTCGACACGGAGATGACGAGAAGGACGACGCGAAGCGAGAATGCGAGATCAAGAATAGCCATAGGTGATAGGAGTATACATGGTCGTGCCGTGTGCAAGTGCCAGCGGAGGCCGGAGGCCACCGGAGGGGGAGGAGAAGGGCAGAAAGGAGGGGATCCGGGGAGGGAGGCAGATAGCCAGAGAGCCGGAGAGAGAGAGGAGAGCGAGCGAAGAGAGAGAGAGGACCGGCGCAAATGAGCTAGGGTTACGGATGGGGGGTGCACGCGCCTTCGGCCTCCCTTATATACGCGCCCCTGCCAACGGTCGGATCCAACGGTCGGATGGAGCGGGGGCGGAGGATCCGACGGCTGATAGCCGTTTGAGCCGTGCCTTATGCGGGCCGGCCCATTAAGCGTGCCGTGCCCGTGCCGGCACTACGGGCCGAATTGGCGGCCCAGACACGGCACTAACGCCGTGCCGGGCCTGGCACTGGCACGATGGCTCACGGGCCGGGCCGTTTTCGGGCCGTGCTTCTTCATGTCGTGCTCGGGCCGGCCCGTAGTGTTAGTGCCAAATGGAAATCTATATCGGCATGTAGGACGGGGCGGCATGGTCATTATACGGGCCTAAACGTGCCGGGTCAAACCATGCTCGTGCCATGCCGGGCCGGGCCGAGCCACCTGTTTGGCCATCTATAGTTCCAAATTGTAGGTTGTTTTGACTCTTCCAGATTCATTAATATTATTATGCATTTAGACATACACTATTTAGATGTATTATAATATCTATGAATATAGAAAAGCTAAATCGACTTACAATTTGGAACGAAGGGAGTAAGTTTTAAAGAATCGGAAGAATGTGAAGGGATACTGATGATATGATATCCCCCATTTTAGCTATTATGCATTTGTTTAGTTGGCATCGCTCTATCCTGATTTGGTTTGTGCCCAACTACCAAAATGTGCCGACCTATCCTGATTTGGTTTGTAACCAACTACCAAAATGTGCCAACCTAAAATTTGCTATAGTCTTTTTTTTCTTTTTTTTCTTTTGTTTGTTAACTCAGTTGGTTAGTTCGTGATAAAACATATTTATTGGGTTCTGAGTCCTTAGACTCAGTACATGTGGCCATAATTTTCTAGATATATACTCCCTCCGTTAAAAAAAATGCAACTCTTTAAACTTTAGGTGACGTGTTCATTAAAAATTAGATAAGAGCTAAGATGGTTTTGCTAATCTCAATGCAATATCACTATGCTAATCTTTTGTAGGTTCACATAATCGTAGGTTTAGGGTGCGTGGGTACGACACTACTGTAGAAACACATCCACGACAGCTCATTCGTTCATGCCAGACTTTCAAGAATCCGTAACTTTTGCATTTGTGTTCGAATGGAGATAAATTTTATATAACAATTGTATTTTTTGATGAGATCTACAATTGTAGGAACAAGATAAATACGCCGCCACAACCATCAAACAACGATCGGACGGGAAAAAATTGAGTGAGCTATAGCTTTTCCTTAAATCAACGTAAGCTCCGAGACCCATCGAAGAACGAAGCACAACACTCAGACACATAATTCCGAAGCACCGGCACCGTGGCATCACACTTTTGGTTCCACCGCGCCTTGGATGAGCGCATCATACAGCCTCTGCAGCGAGACGACCGACGATCCGCCCTCCTCAACGGCCTTGCGGCACACGGCCTTCATCTCCGCGGACTTTTCCCTAATCTTCCTCGCCACCTCGCCGTCACCCATGAGAGCCTTCACCGCTCGCTCCAGCTCGGCCGCCTCCACGAAGTTTCTCCTCTCCTTGTCCACCTTCATCCCCACTGCGACGCCCATCTCGGCCACCAGCACGAACGCGTTCAAGTGCTGCTCGGCGGCTTGCGGCCACGGCAGCGTCGGCACGCCGAACCACAAGCTCTCGACGGACGAGTTCCAGCCGCAGTGCGTGACGAAGCCCCCCACGGCGGCGTGCGCCAGTATCTCCTTCTGCGGCGCCCTCGTGGGCCACACCAGGCCCCTGCCCTTGGTCCTCTCGAGGAAGCCATCGGGGAGCAGCTCGGCGAGGTTCGCGTCCGTGGGCACCTTCATGCCGGGCTCCGGCTGCCCGCGCAGCACCCAGAGGAAGTGGTGCCCGCTGCGCTCCAGGCCCTGTGCTATCTCGTGCACCTGGGGCACGCTGAAGTATCCCCCGCCGCCTCCGAAGCACAGGAACAACACGGAGGCTGCTGGCTGCGAATCGAGCCACCGCACGCACTCGTCCTTCTCCTCGGAGGGCGGGGCAATGGCGACCACCGGGCCGATGGTGTACACCGGCGGGGTGGGGATGCCGCGCGTGCACCTCCCGTCGGTGATGGCAGCGAGAACGCTTTCCTCGAGCTCGGCGATGGTGTTGATGAGGATGCCGTTGGTTTCCAGGTAGCGCCTTCCATTGTACAGGAACCACTTGTACGTCCGGATCTTCCTATTGTCCAGTCCCGACGGGAGGTTCGTCGCCGGCACCGGCGGGAGGCCAGGCACGTCCACCCCACCCTCCAGCTCCCGGAACTCGACCTCGGCGGCCACCTCCTCGTCGAGCGACGGGGAGCGCAGCAGGACTGCGGCCATGGCGGCGCCGCAGGTGAGGAAGACGTAGGCCGGCACGCCAAGCTCCAGGGGCGCGTCGAGCAGCGTCGTGCAGAAGATGTCGACGACGACCGCGGCGACCGGGCACGCGAGGCCGGAGACGATCGCCTTGAGGTCGGCCACGTACAGCTGCACGTAGCGGGAGACGAACTCCTCGATGCCGGTGTGGTCGGTGGGGGGCTCGACGGCGGCGGGGTGGTGGAAGCGGATGCCCTGCCCGCTGGCCTCCTCCCGGCGTATGCGCTCGAAGATCGCGTCCTCCCACTTCCCCGTCGGCGACGGCACCAGGACGACGTTGACGGTGAGGGAGCGGCCGCTGAGGTCGAGCAGGCGCTTGCCGGCCTCGACCATGGGCGCAAAGTGGCTCACGCCCCATAGGGCCACCAAGACCACCGTCGGCTTTGCCGCCGGTTCACCGGACTGGGACGACGGCGTTGAGATGATGGCCATTCTTTGGCGCCCGCGTCGTGGTGATTGGGAACAGATGTTGGAGGAGTAGGAAATCGAGCGCGGGTAGATTGCAAGCGCGCCTTGGTTCTTGTAGGCTGTGGCTTATAATCCCCTCCGTTTTGGGTCCACTATTGGAGGCAGTCACAGGTTGGCGCCAAGCCGAGAGCATGGTTTGGTGCGATGGACGGTGAGATCTTATTTCAGGGAACGGATCGACGGTGAGGGTGATGGTTCAGTCGCATTCGGATCGCGTAGCGGCGGACTTCACGTGTCAACACTAGGGCCTAGCATCCAAACAACCTCCATCTGCTGTACTATCCCTTTGTTTTCTTTTGTTTGTCGTGTCTACTACTATAGACATTGGCAAGAGTCCATAACGCACAGCAAGTTTGAGCATTATTATTGGGAATTGCTAAACCATATTCGAGCAATTTTATTTTTCTCCACGTAAGAATTTCGCTAACCAATCATCCTACGCTGGTAGCATGGTCTTCAGCTTCGGTGAGAGCTTGATGGGTTTGGGCTTAAGGCTCAGGGTTAGGTTCAAGATGGCTCGTCAGCTAGCAGTTGAGACAAGAGAGAGGGCGGGAACAGCGACGGCTAAGAACAACTTTAATATTACTCAGTTAAAATTGTAACACGCAATATTAACATTTTTACAAACATAATATTACTCCTACTTGAAATTGTAAACATTTTTACATCAACGATCAACTTTAATTATTACTCAGTTAAAACATGGCATCTTATCTTACTATTTTAATTGATGGCTTCTTTCAAAATCTTCACATTAATCCTCGCGAGACGCTTTAGAAAAAATAAATTTTAGAAATTTTCACAAAAAGTTAGAAACATGCGTCAATCAATGATCAATCTATAGACTCAATCATCGTAGCTATTGGATCTATTATATTCTAAAAAAATTATCCACTTTTTGTTGTTATGAAAATAATCTAGAGTAACCCCTCAATCTATAGCAGGTTACCTGCCTCTGCCATTTTATGAAAAATAATCTAAGTAACATCCTTATATTCATCTAAATTACCCATCTATATTATTATAAAAATAACTTAAAGTAACCCTAAATTTACAACTAAATTATCTACACCTCCCATTATTAAAAATAAGTTACATATGTCATTATATAAAATATCCTAAAACACACCAATATATGATTCTAAATTACTAGTTTCTACCATTAACTTTTAATATATAAGATACTAACTTAAGTATGTATGTATGATGTGTATCATTATGGACAATATGTATACATGTATAGAGGAAGCGACAGGAACACCAAGTTCCATGTTAAGCATGTTGGAGTAGCACTAACTCTCAACGTGCATCTAAATTAACCACATATGTTATCTTTAAAAATAACATATCTATGACATTATAAAAAAATTATCCCAAGTATACCGACACACAATTCTATGTTACCTATTTTCACTATTATTAATATAAAAATACTAACTCAAGGTATATACATAATGTATGTTACCATGAATACATGTATAGATGATGTATAGATGAAGCAACTAGAATGGTGATTTCCATGTTAAACATATAGCTTGAATTAAGAGTAATTGAACACAAACCAAACACATATAGAGGTGTGAAAGGGTCTCTCCTAGTGGTTAGATCATCTAAGTAGCACCCTAGCAGGTCTGGGTTCGATTCCCAGTGGGAGCGAATTAAATGAGCTTGGAATGAATAAATTATACAAAAATAGGTTGGGGCTTCCGTTGCTGACTTCGGTAAAAAAACACATATGGAGGTGGGATGCAAAATGAAAAAAAACTATGAATAATGATGAAAATGTGTAATTACTTACTAAAGTATAACACAACCGCGTATCCATAAGAGCATTGAGTTAAAATATTTAATAAATGAGAGATAGTTGTAAGGTAAACAATATTTATTATTAGCCGTAGATGCTAATTTTTTAATAAATTTTTAATATAAGTTTCTCAAAATTATTAACCTACGTGGAAACATATGTTGATATACTAGTTTAGTATGACAGGCGGTATTTTTTATTCGCAAATAAAAATATATGATGCCTCCAAACAAATCGTTTAGTATGAGAGGCAGTAATTTTTATTGGCAAATACAAAAACATGTGATGCCTCCAAACAAATCACCCAATGTGCCATTGTGCAAGCATAGGAGAACACGACATTGATGAAGCTGCCTCACTTAATTCGTGCCGACAACCACTGCGCCTTTGTAGAGAGCCTCGGATAGACTCTGCAGCGCCGCGTAGGATGAGCCACCCTCCTCCACGGCGTTCCTGCACGCGGCCTTCATCTCCTTGGCCTTCTCCCTCGCCTTCCTCCCCTCCTCGCCGCCGCCCATCAGCTCCTTCACCGCTCGCTCCAGCTCCACCGCCTCCACGAAGTTGTCCCGCTTCCTTTCCACCTTCATCGCCACGGCGACGCCCATGACGGCCACGAGCGTGAATGCGTTCGTGTGCTGCTCGGCGTACAGCGGCCACGGCGCCATCGGCACGCCGTGCCACAGGCTCTCGAGGGACGAGTTCCAGCCGCCGTGCGTCACGAAACCCCCCACGGCGGCGTGGGCGAGTATCTCCTTCTGCGGCGCCCACGTCGGCCACACCAGGCCTCTATCCTTGGTCCTGTCCAGGAATCCGTCAGGGAGCAGCTCGGCGAGGTTCGCGTCCGTCGGGTGCCGCCCGCCGCCGGGCGCCGGAGGGCCGCGCAGCACCCAGAGGAAGCGGTGGCCGCTGCGTTCCAAGCCGTGGGCAATCTCGCGCGCCTGCGGCGCGGCGAAGAAGCCTCCGCTCCCGAAGCAGAGGAGCACCACGGAGGCTGGGGACTGCGCGTCGAGCCACCGCACGCACTCGTGCGGCTGCTCGGGGGGCGGCGCGAACGAGATCACCGGGCCAATCGGATAGACCTTCGGGGCACGGGCGCCGCGCGTGCACCGCCCGTTGGCGATGGCGGCAAGCGCGCTCTGCTCGAGCTCGGCGGCCGTGTTGACGATGATGCCGTCGGTCTCCGCGAAGCGCCTGCCATGGTACACGAACCACGTGTAGTTCGGGTTCTTCTTGTCGGTCACCGGTGTCGGAACAGAAGACGGCGGCAGCGGCGGCAGCCCGGGCACGTCCACCGCGCCCTCCATCTCCTCGAACTCGACCGGCACCTCCTCGTGGAGCGCCGGCAGGCGCAGCATGAACGCCAGCATCGCGGCGTTGGAGGTGAAGTAGACGTAGGTCGGCACGGCGAGGTCACGGGACACGTCGAGCAGCGTGGTGCAGAAGAAGTCCAGGACGACCCCGGCCACCGGGGACGGCAAGCTGGAAATCACCGCCCGGACGTGGGGCGCGTTCACCTGCACGATCCGGGAGACGAACTCCTCGATGCCGACCCAGTCCGTCGGGGGCTCCACGGCGGGGAGGTGGACGAAGCGGACGTCGAGGCCGGAGGCCTCCTCCCGGCGGATGTGGGCCGCGACCTCGGCCGCGAGGTGCTCCGTGGGCGCGCTCATGACGAGCACGGTGAGCGAGAGCGCGCGGCCGGCGCGGGCGAGCAGCCGTTTGCCGGAGTCGAGCAGGGACATGAGGTGTCCGGCGCCCCACACGGGCACCAGCACGACTGTCGGGGTCGCCATGGATGGGCAAGGATTTGGACCTCCAGCGTCGCGAATTCTCGGAACGAGATGCTTGGATTGGATAAGCACCAGAAAGTGCACCCAACTGCAGGATGTTTATTATTCAGGCACCCACCGTGCTTGAAAAATCATCTAAAGGCAACGAGATGCCGCACGAGACGTCGCTTTCTGCCTTCCTGGGAAGTTTAGAATAGCTTTATGAGGCGAGTGGCGACGTGAGGCAAGCATCCAAAATGAGTGCTCTTGCTGAAATCAGAGGACCCGTCATCCGCTGTCTCTGCTTCAATGGCGCGACCTCTTTTATCAAAAAGGCACGGCCTCGAGCGTGCAAAGGAGCACGGTGGAATGTCGGCCTCATGGGCGATGGGTCGAAGGTGCAGTGTCACGGTGTTGCAGTACAAAGCTTGAATGGTGACGGTCGATCAGCTGTTCGATTTGCTCACTGATGGCCGGAGCCCGGAGCTCACTTGTGGCGCAGTAGCAGTAAAAATTTTACATGAGCAGGAAGGCACGGTTGAAGCACGTTCCACGAATTTGTATAATCAATCCACAGTTCCGCACTTCTCCAGCAAGGATGTTCATGTCTGCGGCAGGGATTTACCAACATCTGATCCTGTCAGTTTCTAGTAAGGTTATTACTGCATCCACTGTGGCTTCAGCTTCTGTACCCTTCCAGATAGACACCATGACTGGCATTTCAGTTGAAACAAACAATCGTGGTCTCGGACGTTTTTCCAATGTCCATGAATATGATTTGGACGAACACCTAACGCCATCACATGTCACCCACTGGTTCCAGATCGGTAGGATTCTTTGTACTTGGCCTCTCTACGGACGGACGAGAAGCAGAGCCCCACAGGCCACAAGGTATTGTGGATTTGTGGTACACTGCTTGGTTCTCGGCCACCCTTTGGCAAGCCACAGGTGTGGTAGCCATAAAAAATTAGGCAGGTGTTTGGTTGGCCTGCTCAGTACTAGCAGCTACATGTAAAACAGGTGATTTCCTGCGCCACACTGGCAAACCAAGGCTGTCAACCAATAGTATGATATTCCTCGATGGCACATGATTGAGGACCCGGGAATGCACGCGCAAACCAAGACACTCTTAGCTCACCGATAAAACCTAGATAAAATTCCCTGTAGAAAAAATGACTCGTTCCTTTCTTAATTTTAAAATTTCTCTCCCGTGCCTTTCTCTCCCGTGCCTGCTCTCCGTTTCCCCTCGATTCAGGACGGGACTCGAACCCTAGACTCACTCGATTCCGGGAGCAAGGCTCTCGAGTTCCTGGGGATCCATGGCGAGGACAGCAGCCCAGTTTCTGTTCATGCGGATCAGCTGGTAAGAAGACGGCTTCCTCTCCTACTTCCTATGATATGACCTGATAAAATCAATAAACCATGTGTAGTTGTGTTCCTAATCTGAAGAAAGGTTTCTGATGTATCTTGGTCCTGCTACTGCTTTGTTGATAATCAGGAGGTCGCGGTGAACCTGATAATCACAGACTACTGCATGCCTGGCATCACAGGATATGATCTTGACAGGATATGATCTGCTCAAGAAGGTCAAGGTAACTACCATATTCTCTCTAGTGTTTCTTGGTATGATCCGCTGAAGAAGAAAGATGTACATGCTTGTTTTGTTCAAGCAGGAATCATCGTCTCTAAGAGATATCCCAGTGCTGATCATGTCATCCGAGAACATTCCTTCAAGGATCAATAGGTGAGAATTCTTATGGATCTATATAATATTTTTCGGATTATCTCCTGATTTTTGAAGAACAAATCAAAGTCAAATGTCAAGATATACTAATCAGTGGCTGAGTAGAAGTAAATCAAGAAACCAAATTTACCGTTTAAGAAAAAATATTAGAAAATTACTTCATGATTAGAAAACTGTTAGAGAGTTAAAGTTCCTTTTCTTCTGTATGGAGGCATAGAAATGAATATGTTTAGCACCAAACTGGATATGGATATCTCTCCGAATCCTTGGTGATTTGGCGTCACATGTGTTGTATAATAGAGAAACCGCCCCACACGACACAAGCTCACACCGTCCTACTATAATCTCGACATATCTGGTGTAAAATAACAAAAAAGATATGGAATGATACGCATGCTGATCTCGTAGATATCCGTATTACGTACAGACAGAAACAAAAAAAGTAAAAAAAGAACTTAATTGCATCTTGATCTAGGACTCTAGGTAAAATCACTGACTTATTTTTCATGATATTTTGAATCAGATGCCTGGAAGAAGGAGCGGATGAGTTTTACCTAAAACCAGTGAGGCTATCAGACATGAGCAAGCTGAAGCCCCACATACTGAAAAGCAGATGCAAGGAGCACTACCAGGAACAGCACCAGCAAAGCGACAGCAACAGCAACGAATGCAGTAACCCCACAAACGACAGCAGCAGCAGCAGCAGCGATAACAGCAACAGCCGCAAGAGAGAGGCAGAAGACAACGAAGAAATTTTGCCCCAGAGAAACAGATCAAGGCACAGTTAGCTGCAAACTGATTATAGGAGAATTAGCCCCCTTTTTTCTCCCTTTATTCTTTGTTTTACTTAGCTTTTGGCAAACTAATTTGTAACACAGGAGAATTAACCCCCTTGTGTATCGAGTTCATTTTTAACATTTCCTTGTGTATCTGTGACCTATATGCTGGAGGTTTGTTATAAAAAAAGCTTGTGTATCTGTTGAAATAAATGCGGTAGAAATGTTATAAAAAAATGCTGTAAAAAATGAGGGAAAAAAACAGTAGCCAGGCAGCCAGGCTGCATGCGCCCAGCCAGCGAGTCTGCATGCGAGCGCCCAGTCTGCATGCGAGCGCCCAGGGGCAAAAGGGTTTTTACAGGGACTTAGCTAATAGAATGAATCGTGGTGTCATATTAAGGATGAAAGTTGAAGTACGGAAAAATTCAGGATCACGAACGGAACAGGTTATTTTCCCGAGGTCAAATAGGAAAAAAAAAGGTTTTTTTTTTAACATTACACTGGCCGCCCTTGCCCCGGGTGTTCTTGGGCCGCGCTCTCTCCAGTTGGGCTGCTGGCAGACCTGGGTATAATGGGCCAATTCGGCCTGCACAGGTTGGGGCGCTGACGAGCAAGCTCAGCTCATTGTGCCTCCTTTGATATCAAAATAGTTTAATTTGGTTTCTTAGAATTTTGGAATGCTCCGCTCTAGGAAAAAAAGTTTCGCTTACGAATTATCTAGCCAAACATCAATAGCTCCAACAATTTTTTTTTAAAAAAAAAGTTAATCTAAAGACCAACCGCAAAGTTCTCTTGGAGCTCCTCAAAAGATACTCCAAAAGCACAAAATTCCTATTTCTTCATGAAGTTCGGTGGAAATTACCAACCATTATCGTATAGTTACACGTACCATTTCGTGAAAAAAAAAACTCCCTGCCCTCCCTCGAGAATATTCTCCTACCACCGCCCCTTCTCGCTTGCTCCGGCTGCCGGAGATGGAATTAAGCCTTGTTTAGTTGCCCTGAATTTGGATGTCCAAAATTACTGTTGTAGCACTGTAGCACACTGTAGCGTTTCGTTTGTATTTGTGAATTATTGTCCAAATATTGACTAATTAGGCTCAAAAGATTCGTCTCGCAAAGTACAACAAAAATGTGCAATTAGTTTTTGATTTCGTCTACATTTAGTACTCCATACATGTACCGCAAGTTTGATATGACGGGGAATCTTCTTTTTGCATAGTGTCAAATTTGGGAGTTTGGGTGGAACTTGTTAGGCTAAGCCACGCGCTGGGCTTGGCTGGGCTGGCGGCAGCCACCCCCTGGCACGCGGATTTGACGTATAAATTGAATGACATGTTTATTTCAACTAATCAAATAGCTCATAAACTTGCCTTGCAAACGTATGAACAAGTTGAATCGGATCAGGAGTCTTACGCTTTTCTACTTAGCTCTATGCACAGGGGCGCAGGGGCACAACACGAGCAGGACAGGAGAGCACTTCTTGCTCGTCTGCCAGTGTGTGTTGCATCTATCTCGGACAGGTTTTGTGGTTGGGGGGGCGGCGCGGGGCGGGCTTCCCTCACGACAAGGAGAGATGCGGCGAAGGGCGTTTGGTGGTGGCGGCGAGCGGTGAGCCGGTGAGGCAAGGGTATTGCACAGATTCGGGTCAAATTAGGCTGCTGGTGTTGGTGCCGCATCGCGTCTTGGTTCGCATCATGCCATCTCCCAGTCAGCCCATGTCTGCCATGTGCCAACGCCCCCACCGCACATTGGCTTGCCGCTGTGTGGCACGGCACAGTACGTAGGATCGTTGGAACAGATCGATAGCGTGGAATCACTGTCCGTGCCCACTGTAGTTGATGCAAAGCCCGTGGAACTCGTGGATGCGGATGACACGCGCAAAAGGCAACCGGCGTTTATTATTGCGGACTGATGATTGAACACAAATCAACTCTGCCGCATCCAACCTTTACCTCGCGAACAACTGGTAAAATCCTGAAAAGAAACACCACGAGCCCGTGATCCATGGACGCGCCATGATCGAACGATCGACGAGCACACGGCTACGCTGCCGGGCCTTTCACTTCTTGGGCATCGCCGCGCCGTCGTGGAGCGCCTGGGCGAGCCTCTGCAGCGCGGCATGCGACGACCCGCCCTCCGCCACGGCCTCCCTGCACACGGCCATCATCTGCTTGGCCTTCTCCCTCGCCTTCCTCCCCACCTCGCCGCCGCCCATCAACTCCTTCACTGTTCCCTCCAGCTCCGCGGCATCCACGAAGTTGTCCCGCTTCCTGTCCACCTTCAGCGGCACGGCCACGCCCATGTCCGCCACCAGCTCGAACGCGTTCAGGTGCTGCTCCGCGTAGAGCGGCCACGGCGCCATCGGCACGCCGTGCCACAGGCTCTCCAGCACCGAGTTCCAGCCGCCGTGCGTCACGAAGCCGCCCACGGCCGGGTGCGCCAGGATGTCCTTCTGCGGCGCCCATTTGGGCCACACCATGCCCCTGCCCTTGGTCCGCTCCAGGAATCCCTCCGGGAGGATCTCGTCCAGGTTCGCGTCCGTCGGGTGCTCCGACCCGTCCGGGGAGCCGGCGCCCGTCTCCGACGAAGGCGGGCCACGCAGGACCCACAGGAAGCGCTGGCCGCTCCGCTCCAGCGCGGCGGTGATCTCCACCACCTGCGGCGGGTCGAACCAGCCCATGCTCCCGAAGCAGAGGAACACCACCGACGCCGGCGGCTGCGCGTCCAGCCACTTGACGCACTCGTGCGACGGCGAGCGGTCGCCGAGCGACAACACGGGGCCGACCGGGTACACCGGCGGCGCGGGGCGCCCCGGCACGCACCGTCCCTCGGCGATGGCCGCGAGGGGCCCCGGCTCGAGAGCGTCCGCGGTGTTGGCGATGATGCCCGTGGCGTCCATGAAGCTGTCGCCGAGGCGTACGAACCACGTGTAGTTGGGGCTCTTCTTGTCCACGACGGGGCACGGCATGTTGGCCGGCGGCACCGGCGGCAGGCCCGGCACCTCGATCTCCCCCTCCACCTCGTCGAACTCCACGGTGACCCGCTCGTGGAGCACGGGCAGGTGCAGCATGAGCGCGAGCATGGCGCCCGTGGACGACATGAAGACGTAGGAGGGCACCCCGAGGTCCCGCGCCTCGTCGACCAGCGTCGCGGCGAAGAGGTCGAGCACGAGCGCGGCGACGGGGCACTCCATGCCGGCGATGGCATCCCGGACGTGCGGCGCGTGGAGGCTGAGGTAGAGCGCGGAGAACTCCTCGACCCCGAGGTCGCCCGCGGGCGGGTCCACGGCGGGGAGGCGGTGGAAGCGGATGTCTAGCCCCGACGCGGCCTCCCGGCGCACGTGCGCCTCCACCTCGGAGGTGGCCTCGTCGGTGGGCGGGCGCACGACGAGCAGGGTGATGGAGAAGGCCTTGCCGCCGCCGCCGCCGCTGAGGAGCACGCGCTTGCAGGACTCGAGCATGGACATGAGGTGGCCGGAGCCCCACTCCGGCAGGAGCACCAGCGCCGGCGTCGCCATTATCGCACCCTCTGTCGTCGCTCGCTGCAGGTGTGATCTCTCTGCTGATTTGGTGCTGACCGCCGTGCGTCTCTACTGCACTGCGCTACTAGCTAGTAGGTCGAGCAGAGTATGATGATTGCGTAGCTTCTCGAAATTCACCGGACTGATGAGCTTAGTCGATAGTGACTGGCACTGATTTTGGCAGCTGAAGGCGTCGGAGCGAGGGACCCGGTTGCTCGATCCCTTCAAGAGTCAAGGTAACATAATTGGTGAGCACGCGGGAAGCGTGAAGTGCTTTCTCCAGTCCAGCAGATTCCGCGATCGGTCGTTGTAAACAATCCGCTAAGATCTGAATACCGATCATTCATTTTTTTTTCAATAAAAAAAAGATTCCGAATACTGATCCATACCACAGCACGTTTCTGCGTCTGCTTGGCCTGGCCAAGTGATGCTGGCGTGGGGCCTAGCGAAGGCATCGGGATTCAAGGTGTCGCAGTGCCGGTGAAGCCACGCCGCGACGCCCCCAGTTTGGACCGTCGCTGCCCGTGCTTCAAAGCCGGAGTGATTCGGTCCTCGCGTCACTGTCCGTCCGTGTCAAATGTTTCCACCCCGGCAAATCCTATCCGTTTGACTCGCCGGCTGGCGTGGAATTCCGGCAGCACCAGCCAGACGGGGCAAAGTGATTTCCGGCCCGAGTCCTCAACCAGTTTCGGGCCCGGGAGGTAGGAGGATCCAATATCCAGCTGCAGCCCATTCCACGCGATTTCCGCCCGACAACAGCCGGCCCGATGCACGCGCACGAACCTTTTGGGCCATCTTCAAGGTAGTAGGCGGCCGTCGTGGTGGACAACTTATCAACAACGACCTGAGGCCCAGAGCATGAAAAACTAACAAGGCCGTTTATCTTTTCCGTTTTCCTTATATAGAGAAGTCCACGGTACTCTGTTCATTTTACCTTGTCCTAAGTCAAATAGTTATATCTTTAATTGTAAATTTATAGAAATTCATATATAGTCTAACAGCATGCAAATCATTTATTATGAAAGTCCTTCTACCGGTGAACCTAAGAACACAAATCCTATGATGTAAAGCTATACTAGTTTTAAGGAACTGATGTCCAAAGATAGTAGGGAGATTTGACTTTAGAATAAAATTATTACAATAACAACGAGACAGAACGAGTATCAATACATAATGCACTCGATTCGTAGAGCTGCAGCACTAGTAGCATGCAGGCGGTCATTGAAAATTATAGTTATTCCTTCTATGCCATCAAAATTTATTCATCGTTTCAGTGCCATCAGATTTTATATTCCATCCCTTACGGTGCCATTGCCGTTAATTTTTACCCAAAAATCAGTGACGCCGTTAAAACTTGGGCACCTGGACTCGTTGGCGGGTCCAGCGACGCCGCCGCCGCCGACACGGGCCCCAGCTCGCGACGGCGCTATCTCACGGAGACACGGACGGCCGAGCTCGCGGCATGGCAGAGCTCGGGACAAGATCGGGGCAAGCCCTACGCCCACGGTCTCCTCGCCTAGCGCGGCCGGCGGCGAGGCATCCCTCCTGCAGCTAGTAGCGGAATATTGCTGCTCGTGCTCGCCAATTGCCTCCGCTACTACAAGCCAATCAAGCAGTCAGCGACCATCAATGGCTGCCTCTGTCGCCACACTTGAGCAGCAGGTGGACACCGTGGCTCCCCGCCTGAGCCGCTCCTCGACGCGATACGGCCGTCAGCAGCAGCGCCGCCTCCTTCAGCGGGCCCGTCCGGAAGTGGTGCAAGGCCTGGGAGCCCCTCGCCGGCGCGGGCGCCGCCGGGTCCAGGGGAGGGGCGTCGCGGGGTGACAACAAGGTGGTGCTGTTTAGGAGGACGGCCCGGTGAACGGCTCGGATACAAGGTTCAGATATCCGTATCCACGAGCAAAAACCACACCCGCGCCCGCTATCCGCCACGAGCACAAAATCGTGCCCGTGCCCGCTATCCGCGGATAGCGCTTGCCCGCGGGCATGCCCATATACCCGCATAGGCGTTTATACAACAGTCAGTCAGTGACCAGACAATAAAGTAATAGACAAAAACCATCGAATAACAGTTTAACAGAAATAAATAAGTCTAACCAAGTAAATAAATAGTTTTACACTGTTACACACATTAAGTCATACAAGTCATTATTCAACACCATTACATACATAAAAAGTTCAACCAAACTTAGTCGGAATCATCAGCAGTGATGCAAGATTCTAAACTCATCTCTTCTTGAATGTCTTGAAGGCATGACCAGAAGCTATCCATCCTTCCATCAGCATCATCTACAATAAAATTTCATATATTTTAGTAGCAGCAGCAAATAGTTCTTATATTACAGGAGTAGTGTAGTACCTTTTAGAGTATGACAAAGCCAACTTTGGCTACACATCAAAGCTTCCAACATTTTAGGAGTAAGACGGCTGCGATGCTCACTTAAAACCCTTCCACTAATACTAAAAGCTGATTCAGATGCTACAGTTGCGATTGGAATAGCCAAGATGTCACGAGCAATTTGCCTCAAAGTAGGATAACGAGTTCCCTCTAACTTCCACCAACCAAGGGCATCAAAATAATCATTCTCTTCATAAGGAAGGGTTTCTTCATCCAAATAACGATCTAGCTCATTCTTACTTTAGTCTTCTTATTTGCTGAAAGGGTTTTAAAAATAGACAACACAGCAGCTGTACCAACTGAAGAAGAAGCACCACTGGATGATGTACCCACAAAGTCTTGCTCTTTGACATGATAGTGTTTCATCAAATCAGTTAATAATTGATGAGCCTCTGTAACATAAGACCCATCATGTTCCTCACCAAAAAGGGCAACATAGCAAGCATGTAACATCGTCATCTTAAGACGTGGATCAAGAATGACAGCAACAGCCATAAGACCATGTATATCAGTCCAATACTTGTCATACTTTGCTATCATGGCAGCAGACATATCCCTAATAGTATCATGTTCATCATGCTCCTAAGATTTGAGTTTAAGTTTAACCTCACATACTTTAGGAAGAAAAGGTTGGCTGTCACATATTTAGTTCCAGAAAATAGCTCAGTAAGGTCATAAAATAATTCTAATTTCTCACAAACTATAGAAGCAAATATCCAATCATCCGGTGGTGGACAAGTATAGTTCCTATCAAGCTCATCCAAACGTTCAAAAACCTTCCTATAGGGTATAGCAATATTGAGCATGATATAGGTTGAGTTCCATCTAGTTTTGCAATCTAGTTGCAACTTCTTGCCTAATTCAACATTTTCATCTAGAGCAGTTTTCTCAAACTTTTCATACCTCTTTGGTGTAGCAACCCAATAAGCAATGCTTTCTCGGATGTTTGAAACAACAGTTGCAATGACTTCCATGTCATCTTTGACTATGAGGTTGAGGATGTGCGCGCAGCAACGCATATGCAGCCATTTCCCTTTCAATAGCATGTTACTTGCACCAAGTCTTGTCTCCATTAAGCCAATTATGCAATCATTGATGCTGCAGTTGTCAAGGGTAATGGTTGACACCCTCCGATCAATATCCCAGCTTTGGAGACACTTGTGCAATGAATCACAAATTACTTCTGCGGTATGGGGACATGGCACATACATAAACCTGCACATTTGAATCACACATAAGTTGAACAGGTTCACAAATTACAGAAAATTCAAATCTGAACAGCAAGCAACGAAATGAAAAAATTGACAGTCACCTCAAAATGCAGCTTTTAAGCGTCCATGTGTCGTCAATGAAATGTCCAGTTACTGCCATATAGCCTCTTTTTTTATTATCGGCTGTCCACAAATCAGTTGTAATAGCAACACGATAATTGGTCCTTTGCAAGAATATCCTAGCTTTCCTTTTTCTCACCCTCATAGAAATGCAAGATGTCCCTTCTAATAGTGTTTCGAGTGCCCATTTTAAACAAAGGCTGCAGTGCACTAACAAAGTTACAAAAGCCATGGTGATCAACAATAGACAGCGGGTACT
The DNA here is from genome assembly GCF_000263155.2 of Setaria italica. Taxonomy (NCBI): domain Eukaryota; kingdom Viridiplantae; phylum Streptophyta; class Magnoliopsida; order Poales; family Poaceae; genus Setaria; species Setaria italica. Next base: position 41,210,836 of record NC_028451.1, on the reverse strand, counting down.
CATGTAGTATGACCATGGAATAGAGAGCTTTTCTAGCTACTTCTTGATCAAACACATAGTTTTCTACACTCACTGCCCCAGTTTCAGAGGTTCCAAATCTTAAATTAGTTTGAATTTTATCTCCTGCCTTCTTTTTGAAGTAGATGCAAGATTTCAGATGGGTTTTTAGATGTGTTGTACCGTTTCTTAAAACAGCTGAAAGCTTCTTGCCACAGTGATTGCATCTGGCCTTCCACACTCTATCAACACACACCTTCTCAAAGTCATTCCACACTTTTGAAGTGAGCTTCCTCTTTGAACCAGTACCAGTACGAGCTTCTTCCTCACCATCTGATATGTGCACAACATCATCCCCGTCAGTACCAGTATCAGCCACAACAGCACCAGAAGTTTGGGAGGGTAGCACACGCGAGCTACTAGCCATGGCAACTGCAAAACAAGTGCAGATGATCCATATAAGTACAATGCAAATCAGAAATTTAGAAACTCTGAATATTAAATCTCAAGTACCAAATTAGAATTGTTTTGAATTCCATCTGAAGTCAAATATATTTTAATTTTGACATACAAGAAACATGCAGTTGTTCAGTTCAACAAATTACAATTTTGCATCATTCATATGTCTCTAGATTGCTCATGAAACAACACTGGTTAGTAACCAATGTTATAACTACAGGCACTAGATATATATCTAAGAGACTAAGATCAAACATCATCAGTCTTTTCCTTCAGCAACTTTTACCAACCTATATATATCTAAGCTTCCTTGCACCTTGCGATGATGCACTAAACTAAATAGAAGGGATAAAGGAATGAAAATATTGATTACCTTCCATGCTTAAGGTGAAGATGGGGGCGGCGCTGGGGGAGATGGCCGGCGGCAGGACTGGAGGGAGATGGGGGCGGTGCTGGGGAAGATGGCCGGCAGCGCTAGGGGGAGATGGCGGCGGGCCGGCGGCGCTGGGGGGAGATGGGGGCGGGCGGGCGGCGCTAGCAGGCGGCACTCGGCAGCACTGCGGAGAGCCGGGGAGATGGGGGCGGCGCTAGGGGGAGATGGGGGCGGCGGTGCTGGGGGGAGATGGGGGCAGCAACGCGTCGGCAAGGGGCGGCAGTAAGGGGCGGTGGTGGCGCTGGATCCGTGGGGGAGATGAGGCCGAGAGCCCGAGAGAATGAGAGATGCGAGTGTGCTGTGTGCGGCCGGCCGAGGGAGAGAGATTGAGAGTGAGACTGTGAGAGGGATAAATGAAACACTAGATTCCGAGTATTGGCTTGGGGCCACATGTCAGATATTGGAGCGGGTTTGGCGGGTTTGCGGGTGCGGATATTATTTTTTCACGCCCGCGAGCAAATATCCATTGGGTTTAGGGTCATGCCCAAACCCGTGCCCGCGGGCACGTACTTAGACCCATATCCATGCCCATCGGGTTTCATATCCGCGGATTTGCGGGTATTTTCTACCCGTTGCCATTTTGAGCTCGGGGTAACAACAAGCGTGTGGTTTGAAAGGATGTGAGGAGGGTAGTGGGGACCACCAGGCATGCATGCATGGACTGGTGTAGTGGTGTGCTTCATATGCATGCATGCATGCATGGTGATGGAGTATCTACTATATAGGGACTTTAGGATCCTCCAATTATATTGCTCGCAGCAAAGCTACCGAAGACCATTCTCTGCCGGCTCGCTGGAAGAATCCTGTAACCTACACGCTGTAGAACAGTCAGCAGTGTCGTCACTCATCACTCATCACTCACCATAGCTTGTTTAGCTCGGGCGCTCGGCAGAAGCTTTTTGCCATACCGGAGGCAATGGCGAACGTAAACGTCGTCCTCCTCCCTGAGCCCGGCTCTGGCCTCCGGCCACCTGATCATGTGCTACCGCTGACAGAAGCGGCGGGAAGTGGCGCTGGTGTAGTGGTGTTCGGGGAATCGCAGGACGGTGGCGCTGGGCTATCCATGCTAGCATGGAAGCAAATAAACAACGGGTGAGCGACAACACTACAACAGCAACCGACCAACCGCAACCGTGCTCTTATTCCGGCCCCTACGGCCTACCGGCAAAGAGTCATTCCTCGTGTTATCTTGGAGCCATCGCCGTTCAGACCATTCCGGAGAAGGCATATACTCACTCTTCCAAATTACAAACTAATTCCAACTTTTTTGGAGAGTCAAACTATTTATGTTTAACCAAAATTATAAAAGGTATCACAAAGATTTATTACACCAAATAGATATACTATGAAAATATATTTAATGAAAAAACTAATGGTATTTATTGGTATCATGAATTTTAGTACTTTATTGTATAAATTTGATCAAACTACTCTTAAAAAAAGTTGGAATGACTTATAATTTGGAACAAAGTGCAATTCGGTTGCACACGTCAAATTTGATGCTTCTACTTTGATTCCCTGTGGACCTGGACTGGACAGAAGAAGACTGTTAGGGGGTGTTTGGATCCTCGAGATAAAGTTTAGTCCATGTCACATCGAATCTTCGGAGGCTAATTAGGAGGACTAAACATGAGTTAATTATAAAACTAATTACATAGATGGAGGCTAATTCGCGAGATGAATCTATTAAGCCTAATTAATTCATGATTAGCACATGTTTACTGTAGCATCACATTGTCAGATCATGGACTAATTAGGTTTAATAGATTTGTCTCGTGAATTAGCCTCCATATATGCAATTAGTTTTATAATTAATTTATATTTAATATTTCTAATTAGTATCTAAATATTCGATGTGATAAGGATTAACTTTAATCCCAGTAACCAAACGGGGCCTTAGCTATCCCGTCTGCTCAGTGCTCGCTCGCCGCGATCATTATTAGCGCAACTTGTCGCTAGAACAGACAGCCACTACGCCCGCTTGGGATCGAAGCTCGATCTTTATACTCTGCGCCGGTGGTTAGCAACGTACTTGTCAACCATAGGTATAAGTAGTCACTTGATCGATCTCAAGATTTGTTGGTTCAATCTCTTCAGTATACGTGAGTGTTTGTTAAGGCGGAGCTAGGATTTCACATGAGAGGGCCGAGACACTAAATAGAAAATGATCTCATATTTTTTTCAAGAATTCCGATATAACATGGATTACAAAGGTATTCTAGAAACAAGTCTGCTAAACTATATATTAGATTTTCTACGTAGAATGAGTCTTATAACCTAAATATATTTATATAGATAGATTACACAGTGATGCTACTAACTGTGATCATCCATCGAGTGCTAGTAAAAATAAACCTAGGATAACAGAGAATATAGATGGGTTTAGTGAGAAAAAGAAAATCTTATTTGGGCCAATATGGTTTCTTTAGCATGGTAATGATTCGTTCTGGCCTCCGGTAATCGTGAGTCCTGTTTGAGGGGAGGTGTTAATACCGCGATTAGCAAAACATTTAAGCGCTCATGTGTGTGGTCTTATGACAGCAGTAGGGGGGACCAGACCCTGCGTGCCCCCGGGCTCCGCCCCTGGCGTCTATGTCTGTATTTTTTACGTGCCTGTCATAGCGAGGTGTTGACGATGACTTTATCAATCTTCGGATCCATCACCTTAGTTTTTACAGGCGATTATAGGGATACGTTGTACGTGTGTATACAAGCGATTGTGTAGAAAAACAGACTCTTTGCCCATTTTTCTACTAGATCGGACTGGAATGGTGAAAATTTCAGGATTCGAGGTGTGTGAAAATTTCAGGATTCCTTGCTAGAAGCTTGTCAGCTGTGAGTATTTTCTGATGCATTAGCAGCCACGTAAAGAATTTTTGTTTTCCTTCAGTGTGTGCTCGCCATATGTCATTCCCATAAAAGGTGGATGGGTACCAATGAACTATGCTTTATATGTAGATTTTGCTGTGTAATCTCCATTTGATGTCCATTTCTAACGAATGCAATCCTCTTGATCATTGAGTTGGTAATCTTGCACAAGGTCCCAAAGGTCCACAAATTCTGTCATTTGTTCAGTTGTATTCATCCTCCAGAGCCCCCTAGTCCAATTTTGGTTGTTTAGTTCCTCATTGACCTTACTATTTTTTCTCCAGGCTAATTTGAATAAGTTGGGTGCAATGTCTATTGGAGCTTTTCCATTTAGCCATGAACTGTGCCAGAATTTTGATTTGTTTCCATTGCCGACAGTTGAAAAGTTGTTTGTCAATCTCATCACAAGGTGGTTGAGTTCCCACCCAAGGTCTTTCTTCATCTGTCCACTCATACCACAACCATCTCAACCTCAATGCTCTACTGAACCTTTCCAGGTCGAGAATGCCCAATCCTCCTAGATTTTTGGGTAGCATCACTTTCTTCCAAGCAATGAGACAGTGACCCCATTTGCCTTATCAGTGCCTTTCCATAGGAAATTCCTTCTCAGCTTGTCAATTTTCTTAATTGCCCATTTCCTGAGTGCAAAAACAGTTAGAAAGTAAATAGGAATTGAGGATAGGACTGTCCTTACAAGGGTCACTCTTCCTGTCCTGCCAATGAGTTTGCTGCATTCAGTATCAATGGACAGTGATCCGATACAAGGGAAGATTCAGCCATAAGCGTTGGTAACATCATCTCCCATTCCAGTGAACAGAAAGCCCTATCAATCCTTGTATGAGTGACATTGTTAGTCCAGGTATATTTCCTTCCTCTCAGTTTGATTTCCTTAAGTTCTAAATCTTCAGCTAGTTTTCTAAATGCACCCATCATCCTTCTGTTGATGTTAGAGTTGTTCTTATCTTGGGCTGCCAGAATCATATTGAAGTCCCCCATGAGAAGCCATATGTCACAGTCCATTGGCTTACATGTTCTTAGTTCATTCAGAAATTGCAATTTATCTGCTTCACCTTGTGGCCCATACCTATCATGCACCATGTGATAGGCGTGATCCTTGCTTCCAATTTAACGGTTACAGTATTATATCCAAGATGATGTGCTGTCATTGTATAGTAATCTTCATTTGCAGCTATGAGAACTCCCCCTCTAGTATCCTGTGCTGGCAAATATGCATAATTTGTTTGGAATTGCATCCCAAGGTTTCTGTGACCATTAATGGATCAATCAACTGCATCACTATCTCTTGCAAACATAAAATAGTGCATCTGTGTTCCTCCACAAGGTCCATGACAACCTTTCTTCTTGCCCGGTCATTTAGCCCCCTTACATTCCAGTTCAGTACTAGACAATTTTGTTCATTCATCAGCAAACAATTGCTCTCTCTGATAGAAACTGCTCCATAGGAATGTTGACATTTCCCTTTTTGTGTTCTGGGTAATCCCTCTGTTGACGACGAGAAGCCCCTCCAGACACTGCTCCTACCCAGCAAAATAGAGAAACAAACCGAAGACAATATCTAGCACTGAAAGAAGGATTAGAATTAAACATACAGACACCCAACGACCACAAGCTACAGACACCAGTCCAAACTAAAAACGAACTACACCACAACACACAACATAGCAAGTACATGGATACAGCCCCACACTCTCCCCCACCCCCCCTCCAGATGTTGTTGGAGAGGTGTCTATTCATCTACCTCTAATGCCAGCGCATTGAGAGGCCCATCTTCCATATTGTTCAGACCAAAAGCTTCTCTGAACCCATTCACTGTAGTTTCCACCAGTGGGTCAACAAATTGTGTCCTGAATTTGAGGTTGTCACTGGCATCAGCTTTCTTCTTCTCATTGAGTATCCCACACTTCTTCATTAGTAGTTGTGTAGCTTGCTCTTGAATAGAAAGATCAGAATGCGGTCTGTTGGCAATTCTATCGCTCCTTCTCTGGGAGGATCTTCCCTATTCATTTTCTTTTCCATGTAACCCCTTGTTTCTTTTCTCTGTGCGAGGTGTGAACTGGCCACCCTTCAAGTCCGTGCTCTTAGGACCATCCTTGTCAGAGTTTGTATTAGCCTCCTTTAATGGTAAGCTCATAATTGGCTTTAGGGTTGGTTTGGTGATGAGGATCCCTGATTTTCTTATGGCTTCAGGAACTATTTGCGGTCCGGCAAGAGCAGGATCAGTTGTTTGTGCTGCAAAACCTTTTGCGATTATCTGCTTCTGTGCTGGCTCATCAGTCCGTTGACACTCTGAGATGTTGACCTATCTTCCTTCGTCAGATTCCCTCTACCCCTGATCACCGTTTTGGTAAATTCCTATGTCTGAGGCGCGAACAGTTGCCTGACCGACAATAGGCTGCTCATCTTGGCTTAAGGTGAGGTCATTAGTTTGTCCACCCTCTGTTTCTTCCATCAGCTTATTGTCAGCTTGCCCCTCCACTTGTGGCTCCCAGCTGCTGATCTACCTTTCCTTTTGGTGTCCTTCCCGGTGTTGCTGCAAGTTTACGTCTTGCTGAACATTTAGTAAAGTATCCTCTCCACTGAAGGTCGTTTCATCAGCATTCCTACTTCCTGTCAAAGAAACACCCTTTGCTTTCTCACTTGGATGGATTGATGCTTCTATCTGCAACATTTGAAAATTCCGGGAGGCCTCTAGAACCATTGGGTCGTCATACAGGATCTGTACTGGCATCCTTTGTGCACTCGGGCACTCCATCTCCACTGTAACAGTGCTGCTCCTCTTTATTTGCTTTTCATAGCACGCCATCTGCATCTCCTGTCCCTGTAGCTGCAGCTGCATTAATGCCTCCTCTTGCATAGGATCCTCAACTTGCCTCAATGCCATTGTATCAAAGAGATGGAAATCTTCATCTGCTCGAGGGAAAGGAGACAGCCCCCTTTCCCATCTGACCTGAACAGTGCAGGTACAGTGACGCTACCCCACCCATGCTATGGGCCCCTCTTCTGCTCCCCCATACCGTGTTCCTCACCGACAGCATGCCGACGACCTCCTCTGTAGCTTTGAGTCTGATCATGGCGTTGACCGGCACCCCCGCCACCCGGCACGTCACGCCATGTCGCCGTAGGAAACTGGCGGAATGGGGGGCCGCCAGTACCCCCAGAGCCCCCTCCAGCCGGTGGTGATCGTTCCCGGCGGCCACCAAGGCGGTCACGCACCGGGACCCGACCACCCATGATAGGAAGACGCTCACCGTCTAGAACCCCCGGATACCATACCAGGTGAACAGATGTCTCGCCGGCCACTCTTCTTCCAACTTGTCATTTGGAATACCGCTGATATCACTCTCAAAACTTGCATGTGATGGGCTGCTTGGTAGTGGTGCATAATCTAGCACTCTCTCCAGATGAATCAAGACCTCATAATGTAAAGTTCGAGTAGCTTCATTTCTGAGGATTGGTAACCCAGTTGGCCCAGTTCTAACATATGGCTCCTCTATTTTCAGTATTGCTTTCTTAGGCAGGGAATTCAGATCGGCCAACCAAACCCACAGATTGTAGCAGAATCTCTCTACCTCTCTAAGCACTTCGTAATCGACCTCATCTATGAATGAAGGAGGACTGAAAAGTTGAATACCGAGTCCGAATTGCGGGCATGACTTGGGACTCACTAGTAGAGAATTGGCCTTTAGTCCCGGTTGGTAGGGTGCAAATCTCCCGAAAATCCATCCGGGATAAACCAACCGGGACAAAGGGGGGTCTTTTATCCCGGGTCACTCAACCGGGACAAAAGACCCCCCCTTTTATCCCGATTGGTAATACCAACCGGGATAAAACGGGTCACCACGGTCGGCACTACAAAAAAACCCGGGATAAAAGACCCCCCTTTTATCCCGGTTGGTAATACCAACCGGGATAAAACGGGTCACCACGGTCGGCGCTACAAAAAAAAACATCCCGAGCTCCCAGGAGGCCTCCCACACGCGCACGTCGCAAGCCACAAGTCACGCGAAATATGCGCGTGCGCGCTGCGTGGGATTCGAATCCACAACCTCCAGCCTCGCGCGTAGCTTCCTTGCCATCCCACCTACACACCACATCTGACTATGGAGGGGATGCTATCCTTTTGTATTAACTCGTGGGGATCCTTTTATCCCGGTTGGAAACACCAACTAGGATAAAAGACCCCCTTTTATCCCGGTTGGTATTACAAACCGGGATAAAAGGGTTAGAGAGATTTAGTCCTGTTCTAGTGACCTCGTTGGGGACCCTTTTATCCCGGTTTGAAACACCAACCGGGATAAATGACCCCCTTTTATCCCGGTTGGTATTACAAACCGGGATAAAAGGCTCTCGACCCTTACCAACCGGGATAAAAGGGGGGTCTTTTATCTCGGTTGGTGTTTCAAATCGGGATAAAATGCCGATTTGAATCTTTTTTTCACACTAGCCTTTGCAACCGGGATAAAAGGTCCCGGTTGGTGAGCCCCCCACCAGTGACCAAGCTTTAGTCCCGGTTGGTGAACCTTTTGTCCCGGGCCAACTTTAAACCGGGACAAAATGGGGTGCATCGAAAGCCAATTCTCTACTGTGACTCCTTCCAAGCAAACTCTTGCCCGGTAGCGCAGAGAGCCGGCAGCAGCACGCACCCGCCTGGACCATGGCATGAGGCGCAAGCCCGTGCTCCCTGCCGGGATGGCGTGCATCGCCAGCACCGAGTTCCTCAGCTTCGGCGAGGCGAAACTGAGGATGAAGGAGGCCGGGCCCATAGCCTGCACCTCCAGGGTGTGGTCCGGGATGTGAAGCTGCTGTCGAACATCCCGGGCCACGTCGCCAGCTCCAAGCGGGACGCGAGCATCAATCTGCACTCCCATGATGGCATGCAGTTCGCACTGGCGCTCCACATCTCTGACTTCCTGGGACCTCGCCGCACAAGCCACCACCAACTGAGGGCGGTGCTCCGGCGCTCCCAAAACAAGTTCAGGGAAGTCCATCCTCCGCTGACCTTTCCGCTCCCGCTTCCTTTCTTCTTCAGCCGGCGCTCTTGTCGAACCCCTCTCCTTACTCCTGGTTTCCACCCACTTCGCCTCATTGCACTGCCTTGCCTTGTGGCCGAACCGTGAGCACAGGAGACACTTGGGGGGGGGGGGGGGGGGGGGGGCCGACGCCAAGCAGTTGAAGCAGCGATGCCCCGCTTTTGCCTTGAGCAGAGCAAGTAGATGTCCCTCCCTCAGGCCAGGTTGGAGTCGATTCCACACCCCACCTGTTCCTGACCTGCTGTCTTGAATGCTTGGCCTCACACTGCCTAGCCGGGACCAGACCGACCTCTGAATCCTGTCATCCTTCCGCGACTGCACCTCATGCCACTGATGGGATGCGGTCGCCGAGCTGGGGATGTGGCGTGGTTTGTAGGTTTTGCTCTTCAACAGCGCATCCTTGTACGACACACGGTGTCCCTCCGGCTTGACGATGACAGAACATAGCTGGCCGCGGCGCTCGTCGCCGCTGACACCCGCCTTACCTTTATCAGCGTTGGTTCGGCGTCAGACTTCTTCAATGGGGTGTCTCCAAACTCCGGTGAGGAGTAAAGGAGTAAGTCGATGTCTTCTTCCTGGTAGGTGTTTGAGGTTTTGGAAGGTGGAGTGAATGGTGGAGCGATTGGCAAGCAGGGCTCATGGAGGAGGGATGCGCTGTGTTGCTTGGTTGGCGTGGCGGTCACCGCCGGCGAGGTGCCGGAGTGAGAGGTGGCGTCGCAGGGAAGCAGCATCGGTCGGCCCCCGCGCCCAGATTTCCGAGCGAAACGAATCCACTAGAAGCAGATTTAATTTGCATCGGTGCCGGTATCGTATCGTCTGCGCTGCTTGACGTCCCCTGGCGTAGTGTGCGGTGGAACGGGCCAGGAGGCCCGGTCACCATGCGTGCACATGCGTTGAGGCATGTTCTTTACTTCTTCGCATGTGCATGTCAAAGCCATTAAGCTCCCTCTGCATTTATATCAATTTCAATTGTAAGCGTGAAATTGATCTTCCTTATTTCCTTTGTCTTTCCACATCACAGCGCCCCTTGGTCCGATGAGATTTACCGATGCAGTCTACAGAAGCAAGAGCGATTACAAGCTTTTCGAGGCTATCAACATCTTGTCTGTTAAGATAGCCAGTTCGGATGTTGGCTTCCCAATCTATGTGTACGGATAGCATTGATGAAAAGTGTATTTACCTCTTCCGCCGTGACAGTGACCATTGCCAACTCATCAACTCTGAGGTACAACTTTTATAAAAAGAAACCAACAACTTCTAGCTTGCATTATGTGTGTGCTAACCTCATATTGCACCCTCTTTGTTTCTTATAGAGAAAAGCTAAAATTTATGCACGAAGCTGCAATCGATTTCTATTTTTTCTGGACAATGTAAACATTGCTAGTTGATATGATGTGCATACTCGGTTTCTCATTTTTTAATTCAGATGGTGGCTCAAAAGTGGAAATATTACACGCCACTGGTTTAATCATCCGAATATCATATAACTATACCATAATGTTACTAAACTTCAGATTTTCAGAATGATGCATATGCTTGTTATGCATTTGTGTTTTAGTGATTTTTGTAGACACAGTGGTGATTTTGCATTTCTCTATGTACATGGTAGTACTGGGCTACTGGTACGGGAATGTATCTAGTGCAAATCATCTACCCCGTGCAACCTTGGAAACTATGAATCAAGGCCACAAGATGCTAATCCAATGGATATGCATCATTCAGAAAATCTGCTAAGCTATTTACTATCTAATAACCTTTCTGGATTCATGTCTTCATTCAACCAGTGGCGTGTCCTATTTAACTTTCTGAGCTACCATCTGAATCAAAAAGATGAGAAACCGAGTATGT
>NC_028451.1:41065354-41200080 GCF_000263155.2 Setaria italica | reverse complement strand
GTTACAAAGCAAGATTGGTGGCTAAGGGATTTAAACAAAGATATGGTATTAATTATGAAGATACTATTAGCCCTGTTGTGAAAATTGCTACTGTTCGACTTCTGTTAACTATAGCAGTCTCGAGGGGCTGGTGTTTGAGGCAATTAGATATACAGAATGCGTTTCTTCATGGTGTTCTTGAGGAAGAGGTTTACATGAGACAACCTCCAGGCTTTGAGGATGCAAAATTTTCAAACTATGTTTGTAAGTTGGATAAAGCTATTTATGGGTTAAAGCAAGCTCCGAGGCCCTAGTATTCACGGTTGAGTTCAAAATTACTTGATCTTGGGTTTAGACCATCCAAGTCTGATCCATTGGATTAGCATCTTGTGGTCTTGATTTATAGTTTCCAATGTTGCACTGGGTAGATGGTTTGCACCAGATACGTTCCCGAAACAGCCAGATGATCCATATATTGAGATTGAGACTGTTAACATTTTCACCAGCTATATAAGTGCTTCCATATACTGTGGCTGTAAAGTTAATTAACTTCTATTGCAGTGCAGCACTATTTGTAGAAATATGCCACTAACGTATCATGTAAATTTTATCATAGGATGAATCATTGATCTTGATTGGGCCGAAACGGGGACTTGCATTGTTAGATGATAATTATGTTGAGACCGATCTAAAGATCAAGGATCATCTTGGACAGGGCAGAGAACTTAGTAAAGGAGTGGTAACTATCAGGGGCATAGCAGGTCGATCATTGGAGGAATGCGTGGTTGAAACTAAATCTCTTGCTACCAGGCTCAGTACTGTGGACGTGATGTATGCAGTTGTGAAACATGCAGTGGAGGCAACTATTGCAGTCGAAGTTCTGCAGGGAGATTTTTATGGAAAAACCACTGCCTACACCAGCAGCATCAAAGACAGACTTGTGCTTTATGATAGCGAAGTGGCTGATGCAATGACTGGTTATGATTGTGGAGTTATCCAGCTTATGCGACCCATTATATCTGGCTATGTGAAGGATATGCTGATAATTGCTGCCCAGACTGGTGACAGAAAATCTGAAGTAGTATTTACTCCAAGGGTTAACACTCGAGATGAAGATAAAATTACTGTTGGTGCTACTAGGATGAGGGTGAAGGTTGTTTGGTCAGTAATGAACCCCTGGATTTCAGCTTGTTAAGCTTCATTGGTAGGATCCAAATGCTCTGGTGTAGCCACATTTGATTATGTGATGCTGCAGTTACCATTAGGTTATGTGAAATCAGTTGGGCCTGATCATTATTAGTGTGCATTACTACTGTATATTGTGCTTGGCTTATGTTGAACCACCGTCTACTTGATTGGCTTTCTGGCTCGGCCAATGGAGATGCAAACTCGAGAGAGATCGTGCATATCAAATTTGAGGCATAGCCGCATAGGAAAAATCCTTCAGTCAGAGGAATGAAAATAACCCAATCCCCAAACACAGAAAATTTACTGCTGCGTTAATTAATTTGTCACAGATTTAACGGGTGGCACAAGATGCAGTGGAATATATAGCAATAGAAATGCAGGATTGAGGTGCAAGGGAGACTTACACTCCTCGTCGAGGTCGAACGTTGGGATGTCGACGAAGGAGCATCGGTTGTAGTAGACGCCTCGCTGCTTGGGATCGAAGTCGCGGATGTGAGCCAAGGCCTCCGGCCTCGGACCCATGGGGTGGCCTTCCGCCTGAAGGCGGCGGGCTTCCTGCAGGTCTTTCCGCCTTCGCCGCTCGCTCGGCCTTGGTCATGCCCGAGAAATCCGGAGACTTCTTCACAGAGTTGAGCCGGGTATACTCATATGGATCAAGGCCAAGCGCTCCTCCTTGGCCTTGGCTTGCTTTGCTTCGCCGCTCGCTCAGCCTTGCTCATGCCTCAGAAATCCTCATTATTCATCGTCATTGAGAGGTGACGGATCTTCTCCTTGATCATGGACAAGCGCTCCTCCATCGCCTCCGCCTCCGCCCACCAAGGCGCCTTTGCCTCCGCCTCCGGCATGATGAACTCGCCGACGACAACGAGGAGGAATACTGGCGGGTTTGTGAGTGCGACCCCTGTATGGGCCTAACCGATCAGGGTGAATTTGTATGTATTCTGGCCCAGACGGGTCAGAATCAGCCCGGTCCAGTCAATCAAGCCCAACTGTTTAGGTATGTCTCGATCCCAACCGCCACCGGGGCCGACATGCACGCGTCCCCACAGCTCTCCTGATAAATTGCAGCTGGTACCATTTGACCGAGCGCATGTGCAGCACGCACGCATATCATCAAGCTAGATCTCGAGGTCAGACCCAACCCACATGCCACACCTCGATCCCATACACTGAATACGCATGGCTGCATGGGCATGCACGTATTATGATGCTACGCTAATTTTAGTAATTTAGCACACGTTCTTCCTAAACATAATCTATGGGTAGAACACATATGGCCTGCTTGCAGGCTAGCCGAATTCCATTTTCTTATATTTTCCATTTGGCTATCTGTTCTATATTTCCGTACGTTCCAACAGACTAACAATATCTCGTTCTTCATATCACATCCACCTATATTTTATTCATACAACTCTACCTATCCATATACTTTTTACCTGCTCGTGATCCATCTCACCATTGATTAAAAAATGTGCCGCAACAATCTAACCACCTGCCCACATACTACATGCCGCTGTTGCATTATATCATTGTCTCGTTTCAAGAGGTGTGCCATTGTAAGGCCAGTCTCAGTGCATTAAGATTGGTAACTTGGTAACTATGCCAGCTGAGTGCTGTGGGGATGAAATTACTCTCTCATCTGATGAAACTTCCTCTCATAATGATCTTACCAAGTTAGCAATTTTACTGATGTGGCAATAAATTTAATGCTTATGAAACTCGTCACATTGAAACTAGCCTAATTAGGCTAGTCCTAGTGCAAGGTTTCATCGCAATGTTTCCAAGGATGCCACATCATCCCATGAGGTGTATTCTCATGAATGAAACAGAGAGTCTCAGTGCATAGTTTCATTTCACGATTTCATAGGATGACCATGACATTTAATTGTGAGGCATGTGATTGGATATGGTTAGATGAAATGAAACTCTATAACCCCCGATGCAAGTTTCATAGTCTTGGAAACAGTGTATACGCAGTTTCATCCTGATGAAACTCCTTCCCTCTCTCACTTCATAACTATCATGCCATGTCATCACATATGCTGATGTGTCACTGTATTTAATGTGCATGAAACCTCTATGAAATCCCCACTGGGATTAGCCTTAGAATTTTTTAGAACTTGTTAGCATTTCAAGAACTATGTTTTCACCCAACGACCAGGTGAAGAGGTCACCGCAACAATACCTCCAACAAGAGCGTCACAATTGTTGCCACAACCTAAGCATAAGGTTTTTCGGCCGTGATCCCAATGCCCTTAATTAATTTGCGCGACAAGAGTTGCCAACAATCGAGCATGAAGCACATGCCACCAAACGACCTGACTGAGCCAAGCAGTGCACCTGTGCATGCGCAACCATTGGAGCGGATGACAACGCACGTCAACGACCAGAGAGTTAGGTTTTAATTTGGGGTGGTCGGTGGTGGCGCGATTCAAATTGGCCACTGAGTTGCCGGTGAATACATTCGAGTTGCCAGTGAATACATTCTATCAATCTCCAATGAGAACCTTTTGTATTGCAAATATATCTTAGCTAACTGAAAAAAATAATGCTGCACTTGCCACCAAACAAGTTTAAATGTACAAGTTGCACACTGTGACAGATGATAGGACTCCTTAAAAGTTCGTCAGAGTTGTTTGACATAATTGCAGATTTGCAGTGGCTACATATGTGATATCAATAATGATGAATATAACGTTTGTGTTTTCTTGGCACTTTCTGCTGTTTCCATTTGTTTTTGACGAAATTAACTCATCGGTGAAACTTTTGATACACTTTGTAATAATAATATAAAAACGGAGAAGTTGATTTGACCGGTATAGATTATTGTTAGGTGGAGGTAACCATATTATGCTTAAACAGAACAAATAAAATTGCAAGGTACTAGTATATGTTCTCACCGGAGTTGTTGACATATATATCGTTCCTAAAAATGGAAATAAAGTGGGACGATGAACACTTGCAACTACCAACACCGAATAACGCACGTTGTTTGTGTGGCTCAGATCGATCGGTATCATCATAGACACGTGCAAGTTTCCTCATCACAAGCCAGAACGCATCATCCACTACCTCTAACAGAGGACATGAAGTGTCCTTTCCCTGGAGGGGAAGATGGAACTTGAGCAAGACGTGCAGCAATCAAAATTAAGCATGGGAATGATCCTGATTTGAAATAAGCATAGGAATATGAGATCAGGATGTTGGACCAATTGAAATAATAAATAAATTCAGGATGTTGGACCAATCTGAAATAATAAATAAATTCGAGGTACCAACAAGAGAGGGGGGGGGGGGGGGGGGGGGGCACCGTTTTTTCCACCCCCTGCTCGCGCGCACACGCATAGAAGGGTGTTCATTTATCTCCGCCGTTTAGTCCACGCCATGCTCACAACTGAGTCCCATTTCCACACCGCCCCCCGCGGTCGCCTCAGGCAAAGAGGGGGCGCGGCTGCTTCACACCGAGATCGAGCCCGCGCGCACCATATAAACGCCACCGCGCCACGCTTCCTGACCACTCACCGGCCAGCATCAGCAGCAACAGCGGCGGCGGGGAGGAGGAGGCGAGCCGGCCATCCGTCGTCGTTGCTGTTCGCCGCGAGAGCCAGCAGCACTCCGCAGCCGGCCGGGCCGCCGTCCGACGACGACGGCAGCAGCAGCAGCAGCATGTCTTCGGCCCCGCTGCTCGGCGGCGCCAAGGGCGAGGGCGGCGGCGAGCCCGACGCCGCGCGGCCGGCGTCGTCGTGGCTGGGGCGCGTGGTGGACACGGCGGAGGCGAGCGCGCAGCTGCGGTTCGCGGTGCCGATGGTGCTGACGAGCATGGCCTTCTACGGCATCCCGCTGGTGTCGGTGATGTTCTCCGGTCACCTCGGCGACGTCCAGCTCGCCGGTGCCACGCTCGGCAACTCCTGGGCCACCGTCACCGGCTACGCCTTCGTGGTACGTATACGCGGCCGTCTCTCTCCCCCGCATCATCCCATCCCAGCATGCATATGCTAGTTATTACTCCGACCCGGCCGTTTCCACCCGGCCGGCCGCATGTGGTGTGCGTGATAGATGATGCTTCGGCCGCCGACGGCGCACACACAGCGCATGAACAACCCGCCTGCGGCGGCCGGACCTGTTCTTCTTCGCCTCGCTCTTGCGCACACGCTAAGACGCATCATGGTAGTGATCACAGCGTAGCCCGCGGCGTAACTGATCGATCTATCGCGTCAAAAGCAGCGTGTTACTTATCATTAGCATCAACCGCTCGGAGCTTTGGTTTGCTTTAATCATGCTGCCTTGTTTGATTATACTATACTACGACGTGCTCGTCATGGGCTTGTCATCTCGGTAGTCAGAAGTAAACGGCAGCAGCATCATGCCCGATCCCGGCGCGCGATGCGAGTATAGATCTCCACCGCTATGTTCAACGCCCGCGCTCGGTACCTTGTTGACATTTTGGGGTGCGGGCAATTGTATGCACACTTTACCAGGACGACTGACAGCTGGAACATTCCGAAGGCAGCAAGTACGTACTCTACCTCCAGGTACAGGTTGTATAGCACCGCTGCACCGGTATTCAAAAGGAGTACTACTACGTATAGTAATGTTCAGAGACAGGACGACAACGGAGCGGTTGGGAAATGAAGCTGGTGGCCCAGGCCCCAGGGAGAGGCCCCCGCGCGCAGCGCGTCACGCCATTGATTTCGTTTGCTGTTATTGGTGGCCATCTCCCCATCTCATCCCATCCACCTGAAATAGATGACGCGTGCCAGGCCGAGCGCCGGGCCGATTCGCGGTCACAATTGCCCGTGCCCGCGCCACGGCAATGCTGCAGGCTGTAGCCCCTGCCCCTTCCCCGTGGCTTTATTTCTCAGCCGCGGGTTGAGCCTGAAGCCCTGAACGAGCGAATCGCCCGCGGAGGCCCGCGCGCGGTCGCTGCCAACCAGAGAAAACAAACCCGAGGTGCGTGCGCCGCCGTCGCACGCCGCTTCGATGGCCGCGCAGCGCAGCAAGTGGTCTCTCCGCCCTTCCTGGCTTCCTTCCATTCCCGGCCGCCCGTTTGCGTCCGTTGGGTCGGAGGAAGCGATCGAGGCGGCGGTCGCCTCGGTGGAGTGATCATCACGGTCGATAGTTCGAAGAAGTCGTCGTTCGGACATGCGTGCGTCAGATCTCGGAAAACCATTCTATAATTGATGGGGTGGGTAAAACTCGTCTGTAGTGAATTAAGCTGGTCAGGTCAGAGAGCCCAGAAACTCGGACAAGTGTCGAGTCTGGAGAACTGACCTTTGGCTACGGTGCTTGAACGGGTCAGGTCTCTAGCTCACCCACCTGCCTCAGGACTCATCATCACTCTCCCTGTCTCACACGATAAAGCTAGAGAGTCCTGCATGCACACCTGCCTCAGGACTCGTCATCACTCTCCTGTCTCACACGGTAAAGCTAGAGAGTCCTGCATGTACAGCACACGTTGTGTGCTGTCCCCAGACTCAGGAGCGTGTATACTGTACAGTACTACCGTCTACCGTAACTTTCAGCACTGATGTACGTGTCCTGGCTGGACTTAACTACTGCAGTACTCCTCAAGAAAACAACGAGTGTCATCGGTCCTAGCTAGGCATCAACTGGCCGTACGTACCTACTAGAAGTCTAGAACAGTAGCTAGCTGCAGCGTTGTACGTAGTACCCGCAGATGATCAATCTGGAGGCCGACGGGCATGATGAGTACCGGAATGTGCCACATGCGCGCGACTAGCCGACTATCTGTCTATTTCTCAGTAGTCGGATCTCGATTGACCGTGCGTGCCTGCGATGCGACGCGATGCTAGCCCCTTCAAGCATTCGCGCGTGCGTGGACCTTTGGGAGGCAAGTGTCCGCTCGTAGAAAATCGCGGTAGGAGGATGGAAAACCCGCAACCGGTTGATCGATTCAAACTCGATCGACAGTCTGCGACGCCGACGACTCCGACTGCATTATATTATCATTGCATTGCACGCTAGGTACAAAAAGCTTGAAGCTAGCATGCATTGAACCTTGTTTTTTCTTCACTGAGCTGCAAAAAATAAGATTAAGCATGAATCATGACGACATGGCGGCTCTGATCTTGTCCCCTTTTCTATGGTTCCTGAAACCTGCAGCGGTCAAACGCGTGCATGTTTTCCGGGTCTGGGCGCGATATGCACGATTTTTCAGACGTTGCTTTGCTTGGGGGTCGTGGTCAAGTTTCTGGTGACGGCAGCTCACGGAGACCGTTACTCCGTTTTATTTACGTGGTCGTGCAAACGCTGACGAGTCACGGCGGCTTATTATAAGCTGATATGGGCGAGTGAGTATATGCTAACGGCCGCTGGATGTTTCCAAAGAAAAAATAAGAGTAAACGAACAAATCAATGGTTGAACTGTTCTCTGATCAATTCAATCATCAGCACGCTCGGCTCATGAAGTCGCAGTGTCATATCATATCAATGCATACTTGTAGCTAGCGCAATTGCAAGACAGTTTGGCTGGGGTTAAAATATCAGCATCGACCAGTAATAACGACCATAGTTACTGGATTATCTTGTGGGCAGTGGTAGGTAAAATAAAAAATAAAAAATGATGACCTCCTAATGGCTGTGTGTTTTTTCCTGCAGACGGGGCTGAGCGGCGCCCTGGAGACGCTGTGCGGGCAGGCGTACGGCGCGCGCCTGTACCGGATGCTGGGCCTGTACCTGCAGTCGTCGCTCATCATGTCGGGCGTCGTCTCCGTGCTCGTCTCGTCGCTGTGGTGGTTCACGGAGCCCCTGCTGCTGCTCCTCCGGCAGGACCCCGAGGTGTCCCGCGCCGCGGCGTCCTTCGTCCGGTGCCAGATCCCGGGCCTCTTCGCCTTCTCCTTCCTGCAGTGCCTGCTCCGCTACCTGCAGGCGCAGTCCGTGGTGGCGCCCCTCGTGGTGTGCTCCGTGGCCCCCTTCGCGATCCACGTCGCGCTGGTGCACCTCCTGGTGAACGTGCTCGGGCTGGGCCTCGTGGGGGCCTCCGCCGCCGTGTCCGCCACCTTCTGGGTCTCCTGCCTCATGCTGCTCGCGTACGTGACGCGCTCCAGGGCGTTCAGCGAGACGTGGAAGGGGTTCTCCGCAGACGCATTCAAGTACGTGCTCCCCACCGTCAAGCTCGCCACGCCCTCAGCCGTCATGGTCTGGTGAGTAGTGTAGTGTCTCATTCTGCTGCGTGTACCAGTATACCACTATGCGAAGACTACTACGCGCTTTCTCCTTCTCTGGCTCATGTGGTTGTGCCTCATTTTGACTGCAGCTTGGAGTACTGGGCGTTCGAGCTCCTGGTCCTGATCGCCGGCCTGCTCCCAAATTCCACCGTGAGCACATCGCTGATCGCCATGTGGTACGTCTCGTCTCGATCGATCAGGTTCAGATGCATGCGTGCCACGGTTCATCTTGAAACAAACTGATGACCACCTTTGTCGACGAAATGTGTGTGCAGCTCTAGCACGGAGGCGATCGCGTACATGATCACGTTCGGGTTCAGCGCCGCCGTGAGGTACGTGGGTCACTTGCTTGCGATGTCCAGTTTCTCCTGACGGAACGCCGTGCAGCGCGATTTGATCATGGTATCGCTTCTTGAATCCTTGGCAGCACGCGGGTGTCGAACGAGATCGGCGCGGGGAACGTGGATCGTGCCAAGAACGCGGTGTCGGTGACGCTGAAGCTCTCGGTGTTCCTGGCCCTCTCCTTCGTGCTGCTCCTGGCGTCGGGCCACACCCTGTGGGCGGGGCTCTTCAGCGGGAGCGCCACCATCGCGTCGGAGTTCGCGGCGATCACGCCGCTGATGATGGTGTCCATCGTGCTGGACTCGGCGCAGGGGGTGCTGTCGGGGGTGGCCAGGGGATGCGGCTGGCAGCACCTGGCGGCGGTCACCAACCTGGTGGCGTTCTACTTCGTGGGCATGCCGCTGGCCCTGCTCTTCGCCTTCAAGCTGGACCTCCGCGCCAGGGGACTCTGGGCCGGGCTCATCTGCGGCCTCACGTGCCAGGCATGCGCCCTGCTGGTCATCACCGTCCGCACCAGGTGGTCCGAGCTCGCCGATGCCATGCGGGAGGAGAAGGCCAACTACGTCGCGTAGCAAAACATGACTACTGCACGCAGCTTACTACTGTAACAGGAGTAACGAAAATGGACGAGGAGTTGTGCATCAAAAGCACACGAGCTATTTTTTTTTTTGTGTCTGGTGGTGAGAACATGTTGTATGTAGAAGAGGAGTTGAGAGCATCGAAAGCACACGCAAATGGACGAGGCGCCTGTAGCCTGTAGGGGGTTTGCAGGAGGTTTCTGGAGATGAAATGATCATCAGCAGGTGTATGTAGAAGGCGAAACAGAAATCGTTGCGGACCACATGGCGGTTTGCCTGTGCAAATCAGCCGCTCTGAACAAGTGAACAGAGCACCGGAAGCGACGACGTGTTTGGTGATCAGTGATTGATGGGAACGCCCAAAAAATGGTCATTCGCAGCTACTACAGTACTATTTAGTGAAGTGTACTTCGTGTTTAATTAGCGAGCAATCGGATGTGACGGATTGTCCGGCAGCTGGCTCGGCAGCCACACGCAGAGATGTATCTTCACCGAACATTCTGGCCACACGTTTGGAGGAATGAATTTTCTTTGTCTAGCGTAGCAGAAATCCAGGAGAATGACGACACCTCACACATGCGACATGTATGTAGGATTACCGAAACCACAGACGTCGTTGGGGCTGATGGGATTTGGGGTCGGGGTGCTCTCGGCTCTCTACGATTATCAAACTGTCGTGTTGCTCCACGAACCGTCTAGAAGTTGCTTATTCCACATCTTTGCCATGCTGTTAATTTCAGTCAGCAGCACGGGCAGGAATCGGTCCACACAAGGAGCCATGGCAAATGCAAGTCTACCAAGAATTCGTTGATGGACTCAGAAAAAAAAAAGCACCAAAACTAAGGGTCCATGGAGGCTGAGATGTCTTTCTCAGTCATTATCAAGGACTTAGTCCATCAACGGGAGCACGGACTAATATTTTTAGAAACTACTATATATAAATATTATTTAAAAATTAAATTCTTAGCTAATAATCAAAATTGTTTACCTACTACTCTCTTATTTTTCCAATACTTCAACATAATAATTATATAGATATGTACCTATCTTTGTCCAATTATAATTGCTTTTTAATCAATAATTACTCTATGTACCTTTTCATCCATATTCATACCTTTTCCATTTTGTATCACACCTCCAATCCTTCATACATTATATTTAGTATACAAATCAATATTTTTCATCGATTCCTCACATACATGTATAAATGGTCTAAATGGTGGCACTCATCATGTGTATATACTTTAACTTAATATTTTTATATTAACAATGATATAAATAGGTAATTTAGAATCATATATTAAATTTACTTTTTGATATTTCTGTATGATGCACATGAAGATAATTAGATTAAGATTTAGGTGTTTACTTTAGGTTATTTTTAATATCAACATACGTGGGTAACATAGATAAAATTTTGAATGATATTTTAAGTTATGCTTTATAATGATGTGTATTAGTAAAAATTGGATGAAGATTATGAGGTTACTTTATATAAAGAATAATAGCTAAGCTCAGTAATTTAGATATAGGTTTAGAGCTTATTTTTTAATATTTTCACAATGACAGTAGCAGGTAACTTTTTAGAAAATATAATAGATCAATGGCTATGATTATTGGAGTTTACATGATTAATATTTAATATTTTTAATTTTTATGAGAATTTCTCTCTTTTTTCTAGCTTGTCTTCTGGGAACTAATGTGGAGTCTCCAATGGAAAAAAAAATGTAGGATTACCTCATGTTATTTTTAATAATAGCATGTGTGGGTAATATAGATGCAAATTTAAGGGTTACTTAAAAATTTTAAGTAATAGTGGTAGGCAATTCAGTTGCAAATTAGGGGGGTCATTTTAAATATTATTTATAATGGCATAAGTGGGTAATTTTGATGAAGATTAGGGGTTACTTTAATTAATTTTATATAATGGTAGAGGTGGGTAATTTATATATAGATTTAGGGGGGTTGCTTTAGGCTATTTTCATAATGGCATAGGTGGGGAATTTTTTTAAAAACATAATAGATCCAATTGCTATAATGGTCGGATGTTTTGCTTTTTTGTGAGAATTTCTTTCTCTCAGAGTCCACCTAGGAATCCTAGGTGGCTTCACCTGAAGGCTTCAAATGGAGCCTCCAATTAGTAATAGTAAGATAGTAAGATTGGCGTTTAAGATTGGCGTTTACAGCGTACTCCGTATACCATCATCTTCTTAAAGAACTCAGCTGCGGCACAAGTAGCATGAGAAAGGTAGAAACTTCCAGCTCTGAAGTTATAGGTTTTACCGACTCCCAGCTTCCTAAGCTTGCATGATGTAACTTGCCGAGGAAACAACAAACTAAGGGCAAGAAGCTAGGGGGTTCTTCCAAATCATGTTAAAAGGTGTAATATGTAATCACCGTTGGTTACGTTTCTTTTATGGAACTTGCTCATCAAGGTTTAAATATTCGGCTACTCGATGTTGGTGCTTGCATTTTCAGCTAACACTTTTTAGTTGTCGGTTACATTGGGATATGCATGCGCGTGTTCATGTGGTATTATTCTTTAGTAAAACAAGTGACGATGAACCGGTTTCTGCCGATTTTGAATTAAAATGTAGTTTTTTTTTTCTTACAGCTATGCAATGCAACTCAAGTAACATAAAAAGGGTAGCTATTTTCAGTTTTTGTCTTTTAAGCAAGAAATTCCTTTTGTTTTGGAGCTCTAAGATATATACCCAGCTTGAATGCTTCAACAATGCAACTTGAAGAGAATTTTCCCAATATATCTGCTTCCTCTTCGCACATATCATTAGTGCGTTAGGGAAATACTTGGAATAAGTAAGTTCTAACTTCAATTCGGTAAAGTTGGAAACTGTGGCCCCTTTGGCACCGGTTTCGGCTTTGGCTTCTTGCTGGTACTATGCTGCACTATTTTCTACTATAGTGTGAAGTCGGAACGCAAAATGAGGCAAAAATGAACCGGAAAGAGGGGAAGCCGGTGGAGTCAAAAAAAGTGGCTTACCCAACTTAGAGGGTGTTTAGATCCATGGACTAATTTTTAGGTCAGGTCACATCGGATGTTTGATACCAATTAGAAGGACTAAACATGAACTAATTATAAAACTAATTGCATAAGCCGTGGCTAATTTATTAAGCCTAATTAATCTATGATTAGCACATATTTACTGTAGCACCACATGGTCAAATTATGAACTAATTAGGCTTAATAGATTCGTCTCGTGAATTAGCTTTTATTTATGCAATTGGTTTATATTTAATATTTCTAATTAGTATCTAAACATTAAACAAAGCGCTCCGGCACGCGCTACGATACGCTACAGTACTCCACGGTGCCGAAGCTGGAGAGCCCTACATGTGTTGAACACAAAAGGAAAAAAGAAAGGTGGAATTGATAAGAGATAAAAGTAACATCGATTCAAATATATAAGAGAAATCACAAAAACTAATATTTTATTGGGCACTTCGACTTAGATCCCACACCTGCTTCTAGATAGAGAAGTTTGCTACAAAGGACCTACTCGGTAGCTAACCACATCTTACCACACGACAAGTGTAGCTGCGCTTAATGTTTGGCGGCATAAATCTGCCACAAAAACTGAACTGGCTGATGCTTGAAAATGGCCGCAGGTTAATAAAGAATCAACTAGCGACCTCCTTTCTGAAGCGGAACCTAAGCTTAGGCGTGGCGAACTGCAGCCAGGAACATAACACGCCCAAATTTGCCTAGACTTCACATCCACTTCAAGAGAAGAACTTTTAATTACGGTCTGTTTGGAGCTCCAAAATTTGCAAAGACACGGTTCAACTTCGAAATGACCTGATAAACCTACAAAATCTCTCCAAACTCTACTTTTCAAACGGGCTTTAGTTCATCATTTTCAAAGACTCAGTGACTCACAGTCCAACAAACGCGCTCTGTACGCGCCTAATCATCATTTCCGCGCTGCGAGAACATTCGAATGTCCATGGTGCCATAAACAATGCGCACGAGCCTGTCGCCCACAGCCTCACGCGGCCTCGCGCTACACGCCCTCGCGGACAGGCGGGCCCCGAGCTGCTCCCACTCCAGCCCGTCTCCAGCCCCGCCGCCCCCAGCACCAACCACCCCGCACCACACGGAAGGCGGAAATCCCCCACGCGCAAGCGTTGCGTTCGCTTGGCGTCCGTCCGCCGAAACCAAAGTCGCCGTCCTCCCTTCCCTTCCCTCCCCTCCGCCGTCACCCCCTCCTTCCCCGGCTCGCCCGTTCCCCTCTCGCTTTCCCCTCCCCCGCCTGCTCCTCCGCCGGCCCCCGTCCTAGCCTCCTAGGTTTAGCGCGATCCCCAGACACCCCCCCCCTCCGCGCCGCCCGGAGAGCAGTTGCCTGCCCGCATGGTGGCCCACGCGTCGGCGTGAGGGTCTGCGCGCGCGCTCGTGGTGTGTATCGGGGGATAGGTAGATGAGGCCCTCCGCCGCTGAGGCCGGCAGCGGCGCCGTGATGAGGGCCGCTGTGGTGGGTCTCGTGCTGGTCGGCATCGCCCTGGCCCCGCCGCTGGCCGCGGCGCTGCGGCCGCTCCGGGAGCGCGTCGCGTCCGCCGGAGCCGCCACCTCCGCCGGTTCGTGGGGCGATGAGGTGAGTTTACTGCTGCCGTACTTGGATTGATACTGTTGGTAGTCGTTTCCCTCATTTTTTTGTACGAGGGGCGGGGGTTTGATGAATTGGGAGCTTAGGGTTGAGCAATCGGATGCGCACGAGATGAGGAAGATGGTTTGCTTTGACTTAATTTGGTGCTGGATGGTGCCATTTCGTGAGACTTACACTAGAGACTATTCCCTTGGCCTTCGGTTAGATACTTAGATGGCTACGAGTAGGAATCGGCTGGGAATCATCTTAGGTTCATCTAACCTAAATTATAGGCATTTGAACTGGATATTCTGTGTGCTCAATTGACTGTAAAAATCAAAGAGTCCAGGGAGTTGGGAGTACCCAAGTGTGTGGGACATTTCTTCTCTTGAATGATGAATAGTAGTTAAATGCTAGCTTTGATTGATTGTCTCCTATTTATCTTGGAAGAGACATTAGCTGATTATAGCCCTGATGATACTAGTACCATCTGTTATTACTGGTATGCGTGCGACTCAGCGTGTTTCTTGTGATACGTGTGTTTGTGTAGCACGCCTTCTTCAAAAGGGATGAGAATGATATAGGCCCCTATTCATGGAATATTACGGGAACATATAAAGGTAACTTCTGTTCTGTGCATTCTTTTTTGTGATGGTTATGCAATGCTTGTGTTTCTGTGTTTCCCTTTCTCTTAAAGTTTTATCACTGCTCGATGTGAATAACCTTGTATTTTCACTGCATAAATTAGGATGGTTACATGTCTTCAGGTCTCCAGAAATTAGATATGCCATGTTGGCTGGTACACAAATACAACAACAACAGCAACATTGCTTGTTAATCCCAACTAAGTAGGATAGAGATGAAACCCAACGAGGGTCACCAAAATAATTGACTGGTAGACAAATAGTATAGAAGGCATAGGATTATGTCCCTTAATTTCTCGAGTTTATTACATTGCAGTCTTCCAAACTTTATTAGGACATGTGTTGTTTTTACATTACAGATTTTAGGAATAAACCAAAGCTTATTTGTTTTATCTAGGGTATTCCATTAAATTAAAGTGGTGTTAAATGTTATTTTAGTAGTATTATACCACATATTTTCGAAATTGGTCATCTCCTTATTATTCTATTGATATATTTTTCTCTCCTTTTGCTGTTTAATAGACATCGCTGTGCCTAATGTGGTTTCTCATGTTGGCATATAATACCGCCGAGAGGCTTGAGCTGTCTTGTTCTTAGGGTCCATTTTTTGCTGCTGTGCTGTGCAGTACTACATTTTGGAATCTAGTTACACACTGGAACTTTTACCACTCTGTCCATGATCATCATGTAATGACTTAAGAAATAGATGCTTTTAAGGAATTCAAATTTGAAACATATAAAGGGTTGATTTTGGGAAGCCATTTCAAAACCAAATGAAGCTATGGCTGCATGCTTGTCACTCTCAGCAAAAGTAGTCTTATGAATTTTCTGAATCAGGTACATATATTATATGATCCTGTATTAAGTGCTATCTCGTTTACTATAGTTTTGAAATAATCAAACGACCTTAATAAAATGTGGGCAACTGTTCCCCCCTTGAAATTACCCTCTTGCTTTGCTATATGCTGATTAATACTGTTTACTTGTCAGTATTGCTTCAATTTGTGTAATGACATCATCATTTTATGGTTTAGGGAGCTGGGCCTTTGCTGGTGCCACAAATGGTTCGTCTAGGTTTCTTGAATTTGTGAAATCTAAAGGTGATTCGGTTCTGGAATTGTTGAGCACTCCAACAAAGATAAGCGGAGTGCATTATGTCCAGGTAGATCAAGTTCCTTATTTTATATTACCTTTGATAAAATAAAATCACTGTCACACATGAACCGATTGGCGATTGCTGTGCGTTGGCTATACCTACCTTCTTTTTGTCATTCTATTTTAGCCCCACATGAAAGAAATTAGGTGTCTGTTTCATGTCCAACCTGAGTTAACTATCACCAAGAATGCTATTGCAAGCCTGGTCTTTGTATGGAGGTTGCCCCTGTTTAGGTTAGAGTAAATAAAATGACCCTTTTAAATGACCAGCTTTTAGTTAACTATAATCATGGATGTTAATTACAAGCTTGATCCTTTTCTTCTGCATGCTGTCTGATTACTTTCCTTACCATGGGTTTGGCAGGGATCAATTACATTCCATGATGTCATTGACAATGCCCACGATCATGGAGTGGCTCAAATCAGATTGGAAGGAGTGTACATATGGCCTTTTAGACAACTCCGGATGGTAGCAAACAGGTAGCTGACCTTTTTCTCTCTCAAACTGAAGGTCTGTTTGCATTTTATTCTTCCATGGAAAGTTTCTTGTTAAATGTAAATATTCTGGACAAACTCCTTTTGTCATATGACCTAGTGGAATTGTATTTGTTCTTTTTTAGTGGAGCAGATGGTGAGCCACTTCAAGAAGAGGATTACTTTTTTTCAAATCCATACCATTTGGTACGCTCTTAAATCTGACTTATTGTGTTGTTGATAGTACATGGGAATTATTTCATCATGTATCATGCACAATTATATTTTGCTTCCTGAGATTTGACAAACTTCTTAATGTGCATTTGTCCATATGCCCAAAAGATCCCTTACAATTAATGAACATGCTTATGGAATATACTTTTTATCTGGTTGATTTGTAACAGCTGCAGATTTTCTCCTCTCAAGTTTTCCAAGAATCTTCTGAAGAGAAGAACCGAAGGAAGAATTGTAAGATTCAAACTGTACACTCAATACTATAAACCACTCCGCTGCAATTTTTGATGCGTGCTATTTCTTATCAGCTCTGACATATGACATGGAGAAACACTGTAACACAGAAATAGCTGCTAAGGTGGTTCGTGTGTCATCTAACCCAAATGGTACATAATTTCTTTACGTTACTATTAAATTCATTCTTCCACGCTTCATCATAATTCACATGTGGCAATATTAAGCTTTCAGTTGGTAATTTCTTCACTTTTAGTTACAGCTAAAATAGTGACTGCTTTTGTAAAAACTTTTTGGTTAACTAGATGGAGAACATGAGAAGTACCGGTTGGAGGGTTTGATTGAGAGTCCAGCTGTCGGCGATGATGGAGAGTGCTTCTCACCTATCTTACTAAATGCAACTTCTTTGAATGTAGAAGTTTATTACAACAAAGCAGT
Source organism: Setaria italica (assembly GCF_000263155.2). Taxonomy (NCBI): domain Eukaryota; kingdom Viridiplantae; phylum Streptophyta; class Magnoliopsida; order Poales; family Poaceae; genus Setaria; species Setaria italica. The sequence continues at coordinate 41,183,026 of NC_028451.1, read as the reverse complement.
CAACTACACACTGATGGTCACTTTTGTATCCTCTGTGGCATCTCTCTTTTTCCTTTTTGATTTTATTGTTATTGGTTTGTCCAGTCTGTGAATTCCTTAACTAGGGTATGCTAGATCTCTTTCCTTCAAGTTCTGCTTCTGATTCGACAAATGGAGCATAGCAACACTCAATCAGTAAGTATTCTTTTTCCCTTTGAGAAGCATTTAGCAAAAACAAAACTGCGTGCATTACATGGCTTCCATGCGCATTTGTTTGAGGTGCTTATGTATTGCCTACAGGGAGCTGCTAAGGTTTCTATTTTAATGATTGGCCAACAAGCTATCATGGATGCATATCTGTGTCTACTTCACCTGACTGCTGGGATATTGGTTGGTGAGTCTTATGACTTGAATAATTTGTTTGTGCTTCCTGGCTATTCCATTCTGATATCCTCTACTGCTTCTGTCTCTTTTGATTGTAAACTAAAATATGACCTTGTAGGATTTCAATTATTGTTGTTCAAAAGGATTCATGGACTGTATTTGGTTATATTTTCTGTAATATTTTAGTCCCCTGTCCCCTCTTGGTCAATTATGCTCAATCTATGGAATCTTTCAATTTAAAAGAAATCTAAGCAAAAGACAAATGCTGTGTATATTATGGTTAATGGCTTAATTCTACATGCCTAGTTGAGATTGTGGAAAGTTAATCCAATAATAAGCTTGCTAAAACTCATATCTAACATGCAGTGGCTATGTGATAATAATGTTTGTAAGATAAAAAAAATCAGTTCCGTTGCAATTAATCATATTATTAAGTATTGGTCTGCTTAACATTTATTGCAGTTTCTGCATGAGATTATAATAAAATCTTATGACACCATTTTATTTTCTAATTTCTGTCAATGTCAGTTCTGTGAAATTTTTAATTTTATTTAGCTTGCATTCTTCTTATGTTTAACTTTTCTACAGAGTCGCTCTTTAATGCCTTTGCAACGGCTGCATTCTTCAAATTTGTAGTATTTTCTATTTTTGAAATGAGGTACCTTCTCGCCATATGGAAAGCAAGTAGGCCTTTAAACAGTGGAGAAGGTTGGGAGATAATGAGGCGAGAGCTGTCTGTTCTTTACAGCCGCTTTTGTAAGTACTTGCTACACTCATCGGATTTCTTCACACTAAGAATAATGCCAGTAGGTCAATAGATTCCCAATCAACATAGTTTGCATACAATGCAGTTGCATGCTCCTTTCTACATATTTGTTGCTATTAGAACTTCTATGTGCAATCAATGTGGGGTTCGAGAAGTATAACATAAAAATACTTGGACAAATACTGACCCTTCCGCTGTTAGGTGGCTCTTGTCCCATTTACCTGCTGCATGTAAATGGCAAGTGAGATGCTACCCATGTTTAAGTCAGGCAAAGTACCTGATGCTTGCTATCAATGAAAGCCTTGGATATTCTGTCAGAGCCATTAGAGTGATCATTTCCTTTGTTAATTTGAAACAACATATATTCTATAGTATTATGTTGTTATTCAGTGTATGCCAACCTACTTTGCATTTTCAACAATATTTATCCATTTTTACCAACTTTAAGATGTTCTTTAATTTGCTTTGTGTTCTGCAGATGGCATTCTTTTGGGAGGAATCCTTCTAATGTATGAGTTGCACAATTTCTTACGCCCACTTCTTCTCCTGATGTACTCCTTTTGGGTACCTCAAATTGTCACAAATATAATCAGGGATACAAGAAAACCTCTGCATCCACAGTATATTTTAGGCATGACAGTTACTCGCCTCGCTATTCCACTGTATATATTTGGTTGCCCCAGTAACTTCATGCGCATTGAGCCCGACAAGAAATGGTGCATAGTTGTTACGGTATTCATGGGTATCCAAGCAGCAGTGCTTTTGCTTCAGCACTATCTTGGTTCTCGCTGCTTTATTCCTCGCCAGGTAATAAATATGCCATATTACCATGACACATATAGTCTATTCTTGCCATTCTGTAGCTAATTCCTTCAGAAGATGTTTTTGTTGCCGCTCTTTTTTGTGTCTCACTGTTGAGTTGTTCCTTGTATGATAACTCACATCGTGTTTTATGAGTATCAGTTTTTAGTAATATTTATCTGTTGTATCAACTTTTTTGCTATTTTTCAGATCCTGCCTGAGAAATACTGCTACCACAGGAAGGTCGAGGATAGCACGAATCAGCCCATCGATTGTGTTATTTGCATGACTACAATTGATCTTACCCAGAGAACAAGTGAATACATGGTAATTGTGATACGTTTTTGGCATTTGACTTCGCGGAAAGTTACTGCTGGGCACTCACTGTCCTTCCTCCTGTAGGTGGCACCTTGTGAGCATATATTCCACTCAGGCTGTTTACAACGATGGATGGACATTAAGATGGAGTGTCCAACTTGCAGGCGCTCCCTACCGCCAGCTTAGATGATGGCTTTGTACCATATAGTTAACAAGAAGTAGGTAGCTCAGCTTATACAAGGTATTATGACATACTGTACCATTTTCCCAGAAAATCTAGTTTCCATGTCCTCAATTTATCGAGTATGTTTATGTTTATAGGTGGAGACTGAGGTACAATAAGGCGAGGCTGCAACTGCGAAAGCTATCGACATAACTGTAGAGAAGTCTTATGTTATTGATTTCAAGTGGTCTTGTGTTGTACAAACTATTGTATCAAGCGTCCCATGGAGAAATTGTCCTTTGCCGCGGATGCGGTTTTCACTGTTGCATGCCTAATGCCTTTGCCTGCTACAAGTATTTCGGTCCCCCGGTTTTGGTCTGAGCGTTGTACAAAGGGTGTTAACACTGTGAAAGAGTTCCAGATGTGATGCTTTCTTCACTGCCGCTGGATGTGGCGGATGCATTCCGCGTTATGAGCGAGGCCTGTTTCTGTCTTGGGAGTCTTCTGACCCCAGTGGATCTTGTGCGTCCGATCCTGACGTTTCAGGTTTGAGATACGCTAGAGTGCAGGGCCGTTCAGTAGTTGGTAATTCTGTTTTACCTCAGCTTCATTTGGCAGTGGAGTTGAATGAGGAGAAGAGTGTTTGAGTTGTTTCGGATATGATCCTGTAAACCTTGAGCACTGTGTAGCGTTTAGACGGTGTGTAAACGGGCTAAATGGATGCGTAGGCGAACACTGCCAGCAGGAGGCACTGGTGCATCTCGTTATTTAATTTTACCCTTTTGCTGGTCGTCCCGCGTCTTATTGTTTCCTTGCATGCCTAAGACACTGGTGAAGTGCATTCACATGTCACGTTGCCCTCGTTCTGATGTACTTGCTCCGTTTCAAATTGTAGATCATTTTGACATTTCTATATTTAATGTTTTCACTATGTATCTAGACATAGTGTATATATACGCTAGATGAAAAAACCTATAATCTAGATATGCTAAAATGATCTACAATTTGGAACAAAGGAAGTAATCTTTACAGGTGGCCATGTGATCGTCCTGATCCTAAGACATTGGTGAGGTTTCTTCAGTCTTCACATATCACGTTGCCCTTGTTCTAATGTGTAGTCGTGTACTCGTGTAGGTGTAGGTGGCCATTTGATCCCCATGGCGCAAAGTGGAGAGGGCACACGAGATGACGAGACGAGATTTAGCGTTCCCCTGAAGTCCCAAGTCAACTGGCGCCACCCCACCATTTTGGATGCGCCTGTCCTTCAACCTTCATGGAGTCGTGAGGCGCACGATACTGCACGACCTGGCGTCCGATCCAGGCGCGCATAACTCGCCGCAACGGCCGGCTGTTGGGGCCGCGCCGCGCACATGCCGGCGCCATTGGCGGCCCGGCACAGCCAACCACCCGCGACCGCGAGCGACGCCGGTCGGTGGTGGTCCTTAGCTGCGGGAGCGTGGCGACGCGGCTTACCCTCCGAGTCCGAGCTCACACCTATTCCTCAGACCTCAGCTCACCGGCTCAGCCGAGTCTGCTCAGCTCCACCCGCAGCGTTCGTTCTAGTCCGGGTGCGCGCCGCTGGGATCGCGTCGCGCTCGCAGTCTCGCATGTGACGTGAGCCGAGCCGCGCTCCCGCTGCCGATCCATCACCTCAGCTCCTTGCCCGGCTGTCCCCCACTCCCCCTCGCCTGTTCGCACGTGACCCACCGAAACCAGCTTCGGCGTCCGGCTAGATTCGGCCATTTCAGTAAAGAACGCAAAAGGAGTTCTTTTACTATTCGGAACGCAAAACTTCTGCAAAATTGGCCTACCAATCCAATCAACCTCCTCGCACTTCCGTCATTCCGAGTTTAGCTTGAACCCTGAGCCACGTCCTCGCACTTCCGTCATCTCGTGGCATCTTTGCCCATTTTTCATTATAAATCAGATCAAGGCTAGACATTCATTCTCACGACCAGGCGGATCCGTCAAATTCTTTTCAAATCCTCGCCTCCTCGGGTTGGTGGCGCCCAAACTAAATAAAAGAAAAAAGAAATCCAGTGACCGCATCAACGCCTCTGTCGCCATTACTACTGTCATAAAAGCAACCATGCTTAGCTCCATCTAATCGCCGTTGCTCGACTCATTCCTGCTCTCAAATCCATACAGCTCATTTCGAGGCTTTTTCTGGTGGAGAGAAAAAAGGAACAAGGAGCGGTTGAAAACAAGCACCGGAGTTTCTCTCGGATTTGTACGGGGACCGAAGTTCTTCCGTAAATTCGTGCGAGTTAGCGTGCTCTGAAGGAGAGAAAAATCCTATCCGCTCCGAAGGCAAAAGGCTCGTACTTCCGAGAGTGAGTGAAAGACTGAGGGAGAGAAGGGGGACGGAGGCGCAATGCGGCAGAGATCTCCTGCCGTGCTGCTTCAGCTGCGGCTGTGGCTGCTGGCGGTCTCCGCGTTGCCGGCTTTTCTTGGCGTTCTTGCGGCTGACCTTAGCAAAGGTGAGCTTTCTTGCTCCTCGCTCGCTGCTAGCTTGAGATTTGGTTCCCCTGCTGAAATCTTGCTAAATGCGGCATAGTGACTGCCAACTTCTTGCATTTGTGCTGATGGTATTGCATCCGTAGTGAAATCTATGACTTTCCAGTCAATTTTTGTCTTTATTTTGCGTTTTCCTTCTTATATCAAAATCCAGTAGTGCTAGGTTCCTCCGATTCCTCGCACGAAAGAGAAAGGTTCCCCCAATTCTTGGTGTTTCGGTCCTTGGTGTTGCAGCCCAGACCAAACCTGCCGTTTGGTTCCTGCCCTGAAACTTTCCTAGAATATCCATCTATGTTTAGCTCTAGGTCCATTTCTGTGCTGAGCATCACCCCCGCTTCTTGCATTTGGGGCCGTTGACGAGATGAGGAACCGAGGCTTACCCATGTTGAGAAAAATTTGTGCTCACTCAACTTTCTTTGCTACTTGTAAGTAGTACCTTTTTTTTTGCCCTTTCTTGCTAATTTTGCCATATTCAAGGTAAAGCTTACTCAAGCTAGGACTAAATAGGAAGGGGGCATGTGAAACCAAGTAGGGGTGAAGAAAAACCAACATGCAAACCTTCCTTCCAGTTTTTTAGGCATACCTAATTCAAAGGAACAGTTTGCTCTGTCTAACTCACATGGTTTCTATGTCTTATGGTTCTAAATGAATGTTTATTTTCAGAACCATTCACCATCCGAATAAGCTGTGGAAGTTTTGATGATGTCCGTACGTCACCTACAGACACATTGTGGTACAGAGACTTCGGTTATACTGGAGGCAGGTTTGCAAATGCCACTCGCCCGAGCTATATCATTCCTCCGCTGAAAACACTTCGTTATTTCCCACTATCTGATGGCCCTGAGAATTGCTATAACATCAACAACGTTCCCAACGGGCACTATCAAGTCAGGCTTTTCTTTGCCTTGCTGGATAATCCTAATCTTGATAGCGAGCCAATTTTCGATGTTTCTGTTGAGGGCACCCTATTCAGTTCTTTGCTTTTGGGCTGGAGCAGCGATGATGAGAAGACATTTGCAGAAGCTTTGGTTTTTGTTCAGGATTCTAGCTTATCAGTTTGCTTCCATAGCACAGGTCATGGTGATCCATCGATTCTTTCTATTGAAGTTCTCCAAATTGATGACAATGGCTATAACTTTGGCCCTTCATGGGGAAAGGGGACAGTACTTAGAACAGCGAAAAGGTTGAGATGTGGCTCTGGAAAGTCTGCTTTTGATGAAGATCTGCATGGTATCCATTGGGGTGGGGACAGATTCTGGTTAGGATTACAAACTTTATCATCCAGTTCCGATGATCAGTCTATATCAACTGAGAATGTTATAGCAGAGACATTGATAGCTCCGAATTTTTACCCTCGGAGCTTATACCAATCAGCTATTGTGGGCACTGATAGGCAACCGAGCTTGTCTTTCGAAATGGATGTTACTCCAAACAAGAACTATTCAGTATGGCTTCACTTTGCAGAGATTGATAATGGGGTAACTGCAGAAGAGCAAAGAGTATTTGATATACTCATCAATGGAGACACTGCATTTAAGGATGTTGATATAGTCCGCATGACAGGAGAGCGTTTTACTGCACTTGTTCTGAATAAAACCGTAGCTGTCAGTGGGACAACACTTAAGATCATCTTGCAACCTGTGAAAGGAACCCGTGCCATTATTAATGCCATTGAGGTGTTTGAGATAATCGCAGCTGAAAAGAAGACTTTGCCTCAAGAAGGTGGTTGTTTAATGCCCTCCAAATCCTAACTCACTTTCCTATTGTTTCTAGCACTAACAAACTTAATAGTAATTGTTTCAAGTCTTTTATTTGGAGTCTTGCAGAAGATCATGTAGCATTGAAAATGGAGAAGGTTAAAAGATCGTTTAGTGATGCATAGCTTTTATTGAATCTAATAAATATCCTGTTGTTAAAATGACTATCACGTATCAATCTTTTTGTTTTCAATGACCTACAGTGAGTACATTGCGGACATTGAAGGGTTCACTTGGCCTTCCACTTCGATTTGGCTGGAATGGTGACCCCTGTGTTCCTCAGCAGCATCCATGGAGTGGAGTTGATTGTCAGTTTGACAACACCAAAGGGAATTGGGTTATTGATGGATTGTACGTTCTCTAAATCATGCTGGTCCATGTCACTAGGATTGATATTTTTATGATTAGCTTGTTAGAAATCTTGCAACAGATTCTGTTTTCTGATCATCTGAAACTGAGAAAACCTTTTATGTTTCACTACTTTAATGATAATGCTGTTATACAAATACTATCTGCTTATTTATTTGAAGCTGAAAAGTTAAATTTGGTAGATGCATTCTAGTAACTTCGAATTAGTATAAACGTATGTGCAAGATTAAACTGATCACAGAACCTAATTGCTAAGCACAACGAACAGAAAAAGGTCAGAACCAAGAATAGATGACAAACTTTGAGGCATACTGGTCCTTAACTGACTACCCTATTTTCCCTTGAGTTGACACCAACTGACATACCCTATATATTGTGTCCTAAGGTATTTTGAATACAACTTGAAGTAAGAATTTTATTGACTCGACGCATTAAAAAAATTTGCACCTTTGTTGTATTTTCTGGATCATGTGACTTCCCGTAGGATTGGCTAGAATCTACCAGTGTATAGTTGATCTGAACAATTTATGTTCTTTTATAAGCTTATTTAATCATTCACATGTTCAAGGGTTTTTCTTAGTTCTTGTTGAATGGTCAGACTTTAGGGGCTAAACCAGAACATTTTTTATTTTCTATATGCATTTTCCATCCACGACAATTGGTATACTTTTTGCTGCAAGTATTTAACACTGCTCTTGAATATGCAGGGGTCTTGACAACCAAGGTTTGAGAGGGGTTATACCTGGTGACATATCTAAGCTGCAACATCTGCAAAGCATGTGAGTTTTTGTGTACAACACCGACATGAAGAGATGACCACTTCAAAGCATTTTTTTAAGCAATAATTTTCATTATCTTTTGAGTATACTGTCTGCCTTCCATCAATATACTTTTTTGGTAAATTGATTGGTCGATGAAACACTATGGCTTTGGAGTCAAAGGTCATGGGTTTAGCTTTAGAAAAAAAAATATTCATGTCTCACTTCGTGTCTCTGTTGTTGTCCCATTCTTGAGATGTGTTGGTCATTTTTGGGGGGTGCAGCAATGGTGGCGGTTTTAATGGTTCACCTTTTCTGAACTACTCTAGATTTTGTCTCAACTGGGTGGATGAAGGTCTACCGTTTACGACACATTTAGAAAATGTACTTTCGAAACCTGTAACATTTTCGCAATATTAGCTTCAGTTGTTTTATTAATATGCGTATAAACCATGCCACATAGAGGACCACAGGAATTGTGTTGAAGCATCAATAAGTAACGTAATGTCATTTTGTATTTGCTCTACGGCATCTGAAAGTTGATTTGAAAGGCTTTACAGAAAATCCGAGTGACTGATTATGTTTCTATGCACATGCATGGAAATCAACTAATTTTGTTGATCTGTTAACATACTTACAATAATTTTGACTATATATGACTTATTCTTGTTTCATATTCTGATAATTAAAAACTGCAAACTCTTTCCATCACTCAAAGGCTAAATTTTCAAAATATGAAAAACGGTTGGATTATTGTCCATGGTGGCAAGGACTCAAATCATATGATGCCTAGCATTTCGACCAAATCTAGATGGAGTTACCATGTTCCTTACTTTCATAAGAATGTACTAGCATTTCTATTTACTCTGACAGAAGTAATGCCTATCTTGGTCAACAGAAACTTGAGCGGCAATAGCATAAAGGGGAACATTCCAACCTCTGTGGGTACCATCTCTGCACTGCAAGTACTGTAAGTGCACTTTAGTGCTGTGTAGTTCAGTGTCTATGTGATATTTATGTTCTTTCAAGGACAGCCTAAGTCATAATATGCTGTTCTAGTGAAATGAAGAGTATGTTTTTTTTTTGTAAATGATATTTCATAGTGTTCATTAGGTTGCCAGCTGTTTGAAAGATGATGCCAATTGCTTTTGGGTAGGTGGTTGGAGGGAAATTTTATTTATTGGCTGAAATATTTGCATGTTATGTAACGGTAGGATACAGAACATCAGAAAAGATGATTGCAGTGAATAGATCTGGCATCATCGGATGATTCAGATTAAAATTGTCAGCGCCCCCTGTATGTCATGATTATTGGGACTTTTCAGGCTGCTTATTAGCTGCCAGCAGGCTTGGAGCTACTCTTTTCTTATGTGACACTTGGATCAAATAATTAGTTTCGTATGAAGCTGACTTTTGCAACTATCTTCGCAGGGATCTGTCATACAATGAGCTTAATGGATCTATTCCAGAGAGCCTTGGCCAGCTGACATCGCTACAGATCCTGTGAGTGCATTAGTTATGCATATTACTCTGTTCTGAATTGGCATTTCAAATTTGTGATTTCCTTCCTCTAAAACTAAAAGAATTGCTCGTATGCAGGAATCTGAATGGCAATCGTCTGTCAGGAAGAGTCCCAGCCAGTTTAGGAGGAAGGCCTCTGCACAGAGCTAGATTCAAGTAAGAAGTCATTCATTTTTTTTTTAAATACCTACCCCCTTCCACGTTTCACTGTACATAATTGTGTACAAGCTGCCAAATTTTCCTCATGCATAACATCATTCGTACCAATCTATACACATGCCTGAGTTATCATTTACTTAAATACCAACTTGAATGGCAAGTTAACTTGATAGTTCTGTGATAAAATTGCAGCTTCACCGATAATGCTGGACTATGTGGAATTCCTGGGTTACGTGAATGTGGCCCTCATCTATCCGTGGCTGCTAAAATCGGCATGGCTTTCGGGGTGCTTTTAGCTATTCTTTTTCTAGTTGTGTTGCAGCGTGTTGGTGGAAAAGACGGCAGAACATTCTCCGCGCCCAAAAGTTAGCTGCAGGTAAGAAATGCGAACAGCGATCTGACCTGAAAGCATGATCTACAAAGTTTCAGGCTGTAACAAACCAACTTTATTGAACTTCATTGCAGCAAGGGAAGCTCCTTATGCAAAATCAAGGACCCAGTTCACCCGGGATGTGCAAATGGCGAAGCATCAGCGACCGTCTGAAAGCTCTCGAAGCAGCAACAATGAAAGCTCGCCACATTTGCTTTCCTAGCTAGGTGACTGATAGCAACGGTGACCTGGTTTCGCTCCATTCTTTTGTTCTTCCTTACGCTCCCTTGCTGATTTGAAAGACAAAATTGTACATACTAGCCAGGTCATGGATGGTGTATATACTAGTATCCTTTTGCGCTCCTAAACTTAGTCCAGGAGAGGTATCAGATGAGAGAAATTACCCAGTTCATCCTATTTGATGTTACGACTGCAGCCGTTGAATTATCCTTATTGTTCAATCATTCTTACTGTCAGTTTTGTACCGATTGATTTCTCTGAAGTTCTGCAAAAACTGCTTTTATCAGGAGCAGGGGCCCTGCGGTGGGCTAAACCTGATTTTTCAGTTTTTGTTGACGCAATTATTTGTTGTTGTACATGGTACCTACTGATAAATGGAAGTTATTGTCATTATGATCAATTATGTCAATATAAATGATCAATAAGACACATCACTGCAGTATGAAATTGAAATGCCTTCATAACATATATCTCTGTGGATCAAGAAAAGGCAGAAAATTATGCAGAACCAAACTGAAAACAGAGCATTGCTCCCAGTAGCATAAGCCTTCCGAATACCTTACAAATTAGACACCCATGACCTCTTCAGGCAGGAGTCAGGATGTTTGCTTATTTTGGATACCTCATAGACAGAGCAACATTTACATTACTTTTACTTCATGTAAAACCAGCTGGGCAGCCGTCGTCGCCGTCCCGCCGAGGGTTCACCGCGCGACGCCGGGGATGTTGACCCAGTGCAGGTGCAGGACGAGCTCGCCGGTCTCGGTGTTCCTGAGTTTGAGCACGATGTCCTGGGAGATCTTGCCGTCCTTCCACGTGATGTGGCTCTCGGTGGCGAAGCAATTGGCCTTCTCCGGGTGGATCGTCTTCATCACCGTGCCGTCGGGGACGTCGCTCAGGTCCCGCTTGGCGATCTCCACGAAGTCCAGGATGCAGAACTCGGCGTCGCCCATGCTGTCGTCCTTGGTGAACGTGTCATGGTCGAAGAGCTCCTGTGATGTCAACCGAAGCGCCAGGAGAAGAAGAGTTCACTTTCAGGGTCAGGGGTACTGAAACGATCCTTGAGACTGTTGAAGTTTCATGCATTGTGTTCATGGAGATCATGGTGATGAACTTACAATCTTGACCGGGTGCATCATGTTTGTGATGGATAGGGTGAGCTCCTCGTTCCATTCTGGGTTGATTGTGTGATACTTTATACTTGACTTCACTTTCTGCCCAACATATGAAAATTAATGCCGACATAACATGTTAAAGGAGGACTACGATGCAAAAGGTGGCAATGCAAGAGGTCCTTAAAAATAGAGAAATACACACAGAAACTTTAAAATGTGAAGCATGAGCCTTATATTAGCTTGGCATCACTCCCTTCGCTTCCCATCTCGTGAAAGACTTCCTCCCCGATTAACTCCCAAAACTTTGATTCTAAACAAGCTTTTGCTTGCTCCCTTCTTTTGTGGTCAAATGCCACGAGGTGGAATTGGCAATTCAGATGGCACGTTATTTAAGGAGACACCCGCATTGCCAATTCACAAAAAAACAAAGCCCGACAACGATAATATTGAGCAATGATTCCTGATAATTAACAGAGTCGGTAATTTAGTGTTGTCACAAGAAAAGTTCAAAGTCAAAACCAATACTGACGGGCCTCTCAATCTCAATCAGTAGTCTTTGTTAGTTCCTCCTTTCTAGAATAAAATATAAGAGGTTTGAGTTTTTGTTTTAAATCAAATATCTCTAACTTTGATCATATCTATAAAATTTATTAACATCTATAATATCAATAAATGTGCTGTCAAGTTTCACAAACAAAAATGCACTGTCAAGGCATATTTTATGATGGATTTAATAAAACTACTTTGACACTATTAATGTTAGTGTATTTTTTCATAATTTTGATTAAAGTTAGAGAAGTTTGATTCATGATAAAAACTAAAATCTTTAATATTTTGTAGAAGAGGATAGTAAACATTTCTCTTATGCCTTGGTGGCTTGGTGTACGCCATAGCAAGAGCGAGAGGGAGACGGCGGGAATGGGAGCAGAGCGTCGGCTTATTACCTGCTGGCCGAGGCGGAGGACGACGTAGGGGTCGCTGCTGTGGGTGAGGGGGTCGCAGATGGCCAGGTTCACCCCTCGCACCACCTTCACTTTGAGCAGCCCCAGCAGGCACTCCATCTCCCTCTCCCTCGCTCTTGTCTCCGACCTCGGCAACCCAGCACCCAGCCAGCAAAAGGCAGAAGAGATCAAGACAAGCCCGACCACCAGGAGAGGAGAGGACGATCGACGACAGGCGCGGCGGCAACAGCGGAGATAAAATTAAACCCGGAGAGACACAGCCAGGCTCGGTTTCGTCAACGGGAGCGAGGAGCCTCCTCCTCCTCCTTGGGAAGAGGCAGAGGCTGGACGACAAGGGCGGGGGACGCCCCAACCGTCTCTACTCCACCTGCGTTCCGCTTCTACCCGGTCCACCCGTTTTCCTCTGCAAAATCTTCTCTGGCACTGGCAGTATACGAGAATAGCATCTGGACTGGAGGAGGCGCCAGCCGCCAGCTGCACACTGTTGCCAGAAAAAAAGAAGAAGAAAAACAATGGAGTTGCAACTGATCGAAAATGATCCTCTTGGGAATTGACACGTACTGATTGGAGATAAGACTGGACTTGCGCGAGCATTCATGGTCACGGTGGAAAATATCTTGTTGAAAGCTTATTAGCACTCCGTTTTCAAATCAAGATTCATATTTGAAAAACTTTTAGTTGAAGGAAAAACTCAGATGGAAAATTTCATCTCATTTTGTTGCCTCAAGGGAAGGGAATTTTCGATCATCTCACGGATTGGTGGCATAGCGGCAAGATCGAGCGTGTCCTACCAGATTCAGAGGATGATGGTCGACGTAGCGGCGGGAACACCACCGGGATAGAGGCTTGCAGGTAGGGCATTATTGTGACCATTGGACCAATGCTGACGTAGAGTAAGAAAACATGCTGGGTTAGAAAGAGAAAGATGGTGGTATTAGCGATAGTAAACAATCAGAAATATAGATTGTTGCTCAATCGCATTACCATTTTTGTGTGCACGGTGTGATCATTGTGGATGTGAATCGGGTGCCATAGAGGACCAGGTAACGAATAGCGCGAGGAGTTGCCGAAGAAGCAATTATGAAACTATGATTTTAGTTTTCACAATAATCATACAATGAATTCATACATGATACATGCAATTTAGCAACTCGTAATCAACATGACACGAGCTCTAAGCTTTAGAATAAGCACAAGTCGGCACATTAGGCCGATAGGCGGGTGGTCGATGCCGATGGCCATAAGCGGCTACAGGCGACTCCTAGCCACAGTCATTCCTATAGCTGCTGGAGCAAATGGGCCCATTTGGGTCATCTCAGTAGAACTGGCTCGGCCCCTTGGACATTCAACCACAGCATTATTATTCCGGGCTGGGCTGTCGCAGACTTTCTTATCTGGCCCATCACCAAACGCGGCCCTGCACGTCGTCTTCCTGCCCTCCCGCGCATGCAAATGCTCCGTCTCGGCGTCGGCGATCAGCGACGACGACGTTGCCCGCCCGTTGATGAACTCGGCGACGCGGTCCATGAGCGCCACGGCGCTGGCGCACTCCGGCCGGTACATGTGGAAGCCGTGGTCCTTGCCCTTCGACTCCACGAGCGTCACCTCGCGGCAGCAGCACCTCTCGCCGCGGCGCAGCCACGCCGCGCGTACCGGCACCCGCGGTCCCGCACCACGTCCTTCGCGGCCACGGCGACGAGCGCGCGCCTGCACGGCAGCGACGCGACCTGCATGGCCGGCGGGTTGATGCGGGGGTCGTCGTTGCCGGCGGCACCACCCGTCAGGAAGGGCCAGAGGGTGTCCACAAACTCCGGCGAGAACACCGGCCCGTCGTGGCGGTCCGTTTCGGACGGCAGCCGCTCGGGACCCCAGAAGAAGGGCTGCAGAAGGACCATGCCCTCGATGCTGATGCCTTCTTCACCGTCGGCGACGACGCGCGCCGCCACGCTGTGCGCGATGTTGGCGCCGGCGAGGAACATGCGCGTGGGGTCGGCGTGGTAGGCGAGCCAAGGGTCAGGCAGCCCACCGGAGCGCCACCCACGCGTCTTCTTAGGCCTCGGGGATCGGATGCTCCGGCGCCAGCCGGTACTCGACGGAGACGACGAGCGCTCCTGCGCGCGCCGAGAGGGAGGCGGCGTAGCGGTGGAACGGCTCGGAGAAGGCGCTCCCGGTGCAGAAGGCGCCGCCGTGGAAGTAGACGACGAGCGGGAGCCTCCTGCCCGTCGCGACCGCGCCAACGCTAAGGAAGAGGCGCACCGACACGCCGGTGGCAGGCTCGACGACGACGTCCCTGGTTGCTACGCCGCCGGTTTCCCTGGGTCCTCGGACGCCGGCACGAACGTGTAGCGCACGAGCCGCTCGACGCGGCCGTCCTTGTACGTGCGCAGGAACGGGTGCATGTCATCGACGATCTCAGATTCAGCATTCCTAGTAGCAGGAGCACTACTGTTGTTTGCGTGAATGGCCATGGATGATCTTCTTGCTGCTCGATCAGCTGCTGTATGTGCTGTAGCACTTGATCACTATGCTCAAGCTAGCTTACTTGCACCCACTTGGTTTAGCAGAGATGGTTGCAGAAGCTACTTGCTGGTTTTCTTATGTAGATGCAGCTATATGCCACTGTTTATTGACGCATGAGGAAAATATATGGTCGACGGGGATCGCATAATCTTCTGAAACGTCTTCGTATCAAACCTAACAATACACATCTAATCTTCCGTGTTGGCTGCCGTACCATCTGGATTAAGAAATGCCCCTCATGGCTTTTCCTATTTGTTCAGATGGTTTTTGGCCTTCACGAAACATTTCAGATGCATTTTACCGACGAATTGTTGCTCCTAAGGTTCGGTGGAGACACTTAGGAGCACCAGTTCGCGACTTCGCGGCACTAGTGATTGCTCCAGCAGGAACTTTAACTTCATCCACCATATTACTTAGGTGGACAGATTTGGAATTTTGTTTCGCAATATATTAATGTAAATAGCCGTGTTATAAGCCTGTAGTGGAATTGAAATGAAAATTTTTGCATTTTCATCTAAAAATTCTACCTATATACAAAGTTTAGTATTATTGATATATGTTTTTTTTTCAAATCTATTCAATTATTCTTTTTGCAGAAACAAGATTATATGGAGTGAAAACACATTTTATGGAAACCAATCTCCAATCTCGCAAACACACATTTTATATGCTCCTCATTTAACTGCTGTATGGTGACCCATGTAGCAGATTCCATTCTTATGACAGTTAGAGCATCTTCCAGAGTATCTAAAAAATAAAATTCTAAATAAAGTCTGAAAATTAGTCCCAAAAAGATACAATTGCTTGCCACGTCATCCATCCGCACGCTCAACACCTTTTTCCCCCTTTCGTGAACAGTAACTCGGGGATTTTTTTTCTCCGCCATTTTTTCCCTAGGATTGGGAGTACGGGGAGGGGGGCAAATTTAGCTCTAGATGGTATCAATATTGGGCGTGCAGAAAAATTGGGCACAAGATTGAACAACTGTTGGAGCATGGTTTTTTCACTTTCGTTCCCAAAACTAGTTATTGGAACTATTTATTAGGCATTTCTTGGAGATGCTTATGCTAATGGACTGGGGGTAATCTCTTAAATTCTAGAAATTTATGAAATCTAGTGTTGGAATTTCCACACCTCACTGAGAAAGCTTGTCGCACCATTCATCGGGCTATTGCGCCAGTGCAATTTTCAAATTTTGCTGCATAACAGTGTAGACTATGGACTATTTAGCTGATCACGTTTTGTGCTAACTGCTATATATGATGAAATATATCTTTTAGGAATCATTGATGGACATAATTTTGTTATTCTTGGATTTCAATGGATAAAATCACATGGGTCAATTTATGGCTTGTTTCTAGCCTCTGTGTGATGCATATGCTCTTTTTATTTATTGTTAATGAGATGCCTTAGCCCATTAGGAAAAAATTGTTTTTTTACCTCAAGCGACTACACGTGATATATTGCATATATACATCCACTTGCTGCCGGTCTTAATGGAGTTTCATAAAGAGTTTTATGGGTATTAAATTTTATTCCACGTCAGTAATTTTGCTGACTTGGCAAGGTCATTTATGAGGAGAGTTTCATCAGATGTGAGAGGAGTTTCATCCCCATAACACTCTGCTAGCACAATTACCTAGTTCTCACTCTTGGTAATTGTGCAATGAAAGTGTGCACTGAGACTGGCCTAATTAAACACCACAAGTTACGTGTACTGCCACGCAAGAAGAGGGTTTTATGTCAATTAGTGACTAGACTCGCGGTTATGCGTATGATTAACTATAATTATTTGCTTCGGTGCATGGCATCAACAGGTAATATAATATGCAGATATTCCGAGCAGTTAGAAACACATGGTGCATGCGGCCATCTGAACGGGCAGATACTCTTTTGTTCAAAGAAGATTGATTTAAGCCGTCATCTAAATTGACTTTCCAGTTTCCACACAAGTAAAACTGACGCGGCTTGACGACTGATGCACAGGCTAATTATATTCCATGCGTTTCTAAAATTTCTACCATATAAAAGACATTCTAGATAAGGCTCAGGAACCGGTAACCCTATTTTATACGTATATATAGGAAATTAAGAGTAAATCAAATCACCTCCAATATTCTTGAAACTTTTTCTAGTCATAGAAGAAATGGAGATGATCCCAATTTCCCTTAAAAATTTGCGTGTACCTTTGCAGTTTTTCAAATTAAAATTCATCAAATTCAATGAAGCATATTTGAAATTTTTATGGCACCAACATACTTTCCAAAAACTAATCTTTAACTAGGATCATGCCCGTGCGTTGCTACGGGCAACAAAATTTTTAGCAAGATATTGGATTCAACGGGATAATAAAAATATAAAACATCTATAAATATAAAATAAGTATATCATATAAGATTGGATTCAGCAAGACAATAATTATGTGGAACAAGTACGAATACAAAGGAACGTACAACAAAGCATATCTACTCACTCTTTTTCGATGTGCACAGGAAACAGAAAAATGTTTGATGAAACATAAATATTGAACTAATTAGCATGTCCCAAACGTCCCAAACGTCATGTATAGTCATGTGATGTAATCCAGTTTTTCAGTATACGTGGAATTTCCCATACAGTTACATCATGTGACAACATTAAGCAACCACTTCAACCTAAATACCTAGCAAGAGCAAGAAACATGAAATTGATGAGTTTAGTATTTTAAAAAAATAAATGAAAAATGTAAGACACGCACAAATAATCATTATATTACCTCGCCTATGGTGTTAGAACCTCCTTGTATACAATATTCTTCGTATACGTGCCATCTACAGTTGGTACCCTTTTCTTCTTCACTGATGTACCTTTTTGTTCATTATTATTTTGATTACCTGGCCGTTCACTTTCTTAGAAGCTTTTTTCTTTTCCTTCCTTTTAGTATGTTCCTCATCTGCCTCTGCGTTAGGTGGGAGGGCGAGGATCTTGATATTCGTTCTAGCTGTGGCTCTAGACATAGCAACATACAACTGACCATGAGAGAACACAGGGGCGGGCAGGTACACACCCACATTTGGTATAGTTTGGCCCTGTGACTTGTTGACCATCATGGCGAAGCTGAGCCTAATAGGGAACTGCTTCCTCTTAAATTGGAATGGGAACATCTCATCGTCAGAGGGGCACAACGGTATTCGAGGAAGGAAAACCCTCTTTCCGGCATGCTGTCCCAGCACAATTTCAGCATCGATTGAATTTTTTTGGAAGCCTCGAACCACCAACCTTGTACCATTGCACAGCCCATTCGCGGGGTCGATATTCCTAAGCAATATGACCGGGCAGCCGATCTTGAGCTTTAGCAAATGTGGAGGAAGCCCGTTGGGAGTCAATGTGTTAAGGAACTCCGACGGATAGTAGTTATGCGGATCATCAATCGCGGAGTCGAAACCATGGTACACCATCTCCCCACCCTGGAACATGCCGATCATCTTGATATTAATATTGTCCACCCAATCATTACGTGTAGATAGAATCGCTCTGGAGGTGATGTAGTCCTTGTTTGTCATGTTTGCATTAAGGTTTGGAAAGATGCATTCAATCAACCTGTTAAGATCTTTCTCAGAATCCCCAGAGTACGGGACACATATATCGTCAGGAAGACATACATCACCATCTCCGTTAACCTCCTCCGTGCCACCACCAATGCGCAGTAGATATTCTGCAAACCACGGGTCACTCTGCGCCCTCATGTTGCGCACGAGCTTAAGGTGGTGCATGGATTCCCAAAGATACGACCTCCGTAGAGAAGCATCAACTATCTACGCCCTGGATCCTTTCCGCACAACAGGGAGAACCTGTCTGAAATCCCCTCCAAAGACAACAGTCTTCCCACCGAACAAAGGTACAAATTATACATCTAAAGGAAGCATTCATAATCAAAAAGCACTAATAATTAGCCAACACGGGATTACCTGCTTCACCCACAGGGCTACTACAACTTTCATCCCAAACGTCCCCCATGTCACCAAAAGTATCATCATCGTTGCGTAATGCGGCGTTTATATCTAAAAAAGTTTTAGAGTTAGAAATTCCTGAAATCATAGCCATATCATATGATTATTAAGCACAGGTTACCTCCTTCACACAGAGGGCTGATACAACTCTGATCACATAAATCTTCCATCTCACCACATGGAGCCTCATCATTGATTAAACCAACATCTCCATCTTTAAAAGATCATAAAAATAAAGCACCTTCTGAAACATTCATATTTTCTAAAACAACAAAAGTGTGCAGGCGCACCTGATTCAGTTGTTCCCACATAAAGTCTGTATTTATTTTCTCCCAAATCTCCCCTATGGAGCCAGCCATCGTTTTCATCTGCCTCCATGTGTACAATGTCATCTACGTAAACTTCAGAGTGTCAATATTTTATCATGACAAATAAGGATGCAAGAGTGGAGATAATCAAAGAACACAATAGTACCTTGATGATGGTTTGGAATGTGCTGAATGGCACCCTATTCAGTTTTTCTCCTCATACGCCTCTCACAGATTGTACGGTTATATTCGATCCTCTTCTCATCAGACATTGTTGCAACCAGGAATCTCTTGCGCTCTCTATCACGTTCCTTAGGATCTACATGATGTGGGGTTTGCGTACCTTCATCATATTGGAATGACACAATGAGTAACAATAGTACATCACGAACCAAATGTCCAACTGTATCCTCACCTTGGATTGTTGTGTTGGTGAGATCTGTAAAATGTTTCCTATCCCGCATTGACCCGGATGGTTCCATCAAAACGATAGTCCCTGCACAAACTTCAGAAGAGGCAAAATACCCTTTCACTCTTCTGCCACAAAATTTGCAATTGTTTTCACGATCGAGAAGTCCATATAACATACACTAAGAAGGGGAATTATTGATTAACTATAATATGTCATATCTAACAAATGAAGATCCATGGTTCACTCAGCTATAAGTAAGAATAAATGCAGATGAAGATCAATCCAAACCTATAATTACTCTTTAAAGTGTATGTTATATCAAGATACACTTTAGTAACTATTTACTGTAGTTGCATCAAGATACATGAGACTTGAAAATTAATATTCATTGATATATTTCATGAGCATGTGCTGGCAAATGGATGCAAGTATAAAATACATCACAACAGTATGAGGAAACAATAATAAAGCTTGCTTTCCAAGTGAAAGTAGCCAAACTGAGATAGGTTATTCTTGCCATGCGTTTAATCAACATGTAAACCATAGCATGTAAACAAATAATGTAAAAAGTAATTAGGTCAGCCTAACGAAAATTCTAGTGTTTCGAAGTAATTGATCAGGTCAGCGAACACACAAGATAAGAATCATGGTTAAAGCATGAAGTGCACACTAACGATTAAAGTAAAAGCAGATTATAGGACACTTAAACTAAGGATCGTAATTTGTTTGAAAATAAAGTCTACAGCTGATAGAAGATGGGTGTTTATAGCTCCACAGCTAATTAGCTTTCCATTCATATGCAACTTTGAAGGATTTAATTTCACCAATGCAGTAAGAGTTTCCAAAGCTGGTACAACTATCTCAGGTTTTGATGATGCCAGGAGAACAATTTATGTGTAATGCATCTTTTTTTAATTTGCAACGGTGGGTACAATTTGACATTTTAAACTATACATAGGTACACCAAAGTGGTGTCATTTATGTGTATTGTTTTAAATGGAACATGTGAATGAATTATTAGAAGGTAACACTCCTTGTGAAAATAAGCACCTAGATAGTGGTTAACCATTACTGGAACTGTATTTCTACATCTGCAAAATTGCTAACCGAGGGGGGATGTGCTCAATGCATCATTTTATTTTTGTAGATGGTTGTATAGCACTATGTTTTGTCAAACATGGCAGCAGCAAAAATTATGAGGCAAGAACAGCACAAATCAAGCAGCTAATAGGAAGCTAATATCCTGTGCCAGATCAATCATGGCAGCAGCAAAAATTATGTGGCAAGAAGAAAAATTGTGTGGAAAGATGAAGAAAAATTATGTGGGACAGATCAGCAAAAATTGGAGAGGACAGCCAAAGGTATTCAATATGTGAACTGGATCTAATTACTACATGTTACCTTCCGCAAAACACTACTCCAACGTTCCGCTCAGGGGTCGGACACTCCCGACCCCAGGACTCAGGGTTGGGCGAGGCGGAGCTTCACTCGGGGTCGGGCGAGGCGGAGTTCCACCCTCAAGGGGTCGGGCGCATCCGACCCCGGGACCAAGGGGTCAGGCGCATCCGACCCCGGGACCAAGGGTTGGGCGAGGCGGAGTTCCACCCTCAAGGGGTCGGGCGCATCCGACCCCGGGACCAAGGGTCGGGCGTATACTCAGAATTGGACTGCGGGTTGATATCACAAAATGTCAGGGTTTTTTTTGAAAAATAGCATCGGACTACTCCAACGTTCTGCTCAGGGGTCGGACACTCCCGACCCCAGGACTTAGGGTCGGGTGAGGCGGAGCTTCACTCGGGGTCGGGCGAGGCGGAGTTCCACCCTCAAGGGGTCGGGCGCATCCGACCCCGGGACCAAGGGTTGGGCGTATACTCAGAATTGGACCATAGCAGCTGCATTTTCAGAATTTTTGGTTTCTGAACTATATCTACACACATCAACAGTGGCAATTGATTTACACACTAAGCACTAAGTAGGCAATACAAAATCGATTGTCAGACCAAGACAAGTGGGATCAAACAAAGAGCAGTGCTGACAGTGAAAGGATATTCAGTCTTGTAAGGTCCGGCTACTCATTTATGTAAAGCAAGAATCAAACTTCTTACATGAGATGATCAAGAACAGGCTGAGTTTCCCCTCACGCTCCTAGCTTGTACCAAAAACAGTTGCTCTTCTGAAGCCTGCACATGACAAATCAGTACCTATTAAAGGATAATAAAACCATCAATTTATATCAGTTGCTCCTTTGAAAGTAGCAAAAAAAATGTAATTGCTAATTAAGAACTTCTAAATCCCTTCTCCTCAAATGACTTGTAGTTCTAACTCAAATGATCATGAAGCCTTTTCTTGACAGGAAGGCAAGGCAGAATCGAAATTAATAACACAAAATTATTGATTAAAATCGAAAAAACTCTTGTGTGAGCACCTTGTCTGCAAGCGTTTAATGCAGCGTGTGCTTTAGGGATGATGAACAACCAGCTACTGTATTGATATTAGTGAAGTTAAACTACAGAATGATATGATCAAATGAAACATTCTCGATGTGAGAAAAGGAATTACTCATACCCAAACTGGTGCCCAAAAGATCTGCTAACCGGAGTCATCAAGCGGCTCTCATCTAATATATGTGTACAACCTCTGCATTTGAACACAAGGCAAATGAATTCACATGTTCTGGATGGAAGAGGAGAATGGTGTCACCTTGATTGGCCTACAGATTTACCAGGACATGTGGCGACAGGGAGACGACGTGCGGGCGGCAACTGGGAGTTGCTGCAAACAAAACATGAACGTCACACAAAGTTCAGATGCACGACAATCAAAGAAACTAATAAGTACCGTGATCAGACCCGACGAACTGAAGAAGTACAAAAGGCCTTTGGCGTGCTGCGGAGATCCGGCCGGTGACTCAGGGAGGGGCGGAGTCGCTTGCGGCGATGCGGTGACTCAGGATGGGGCCGTGGCTTCTAGCGGTGTGGAGGTGAGGAAAGGGAGGGGCGGTGGATGGCGACGGGCGACGGAGGGAGTGGCTGCGCCGGCTGCGGCTTCTGGCGGCGCGGAGGCGAGGAAAGGGAGGGGCGGCGGTGGATGGCGACGGCAGGATGGCGACGGGCGACGGAGGAAGTGTTGGCGGCGGCAGCGGCTTCTGGCGGCACGGAGGCGAGGAAAGGGAGGGGCGGGATGGCGATGGGCGACTGAGGGAGAGTTGTGGCGGCGGCGGATGGATCCGCGACTCAGGGAGGGGCGGAGTCGCTTGCGGCGATGCCGGCGATGTGGCGACTCAGGATGGGGCCGCGGCTTCTAGCGGCGCGGAGGTGAGGAAAGGGAGGGGCGGTGGATGGCGACGGGTGAGGGAGGGAGTGGCTGCGCCGGCTGCGGCATCTGGCGGCGCGGAGGCGAGGAAAGGGAGGGGCGGGATGGCGATGGGCGACTGAGGGAGAGTTGTGGCGGCGGCGGATGGATCCGCGCGGAGGGAAACGGACGGAGGAGGAATCGCGCGCAACGGAAATCATGCAATCTCCAGGTCAACGCCCTCCGCGCGTAGGGTGCTAAAGCGGACGGCCTAGAATTCTCGGAGCGAGGGACATCGTCCGTCGGCCGAATGACGGACCATTTTTTTTTGTCCTCTTTGCTTTTTTTATAGTAGAGATGACTTAAACCTGGTCGCACTCAAGGCCAGGGAGGCTATCACGTCGCCATAAAAGATTTCAGCCGTCGGATCGAGCGCGGACAGACCAGATTGTCGAACAAGCGCGGACAGACCAGATTGTCGAACAGAGGATGGTGATTTTTCAAAAACACCCCACACTTTGTTGAAATCAAACCAACAGTCCAAAGGCCCCATAATTTTTTTTTAAAAAAATCCTGAACTTTGTCAAAATCCAACCTGCAGGCCAGGTCGTCAAACATAGGCTTGACAATTTTTCAAAAACACCCCAACCTTTGTCGAAATCGAACCAACAGTCCAAAGGCCTCACAGAAAATTTTTCAAAACCCCCCCAAACTTTGTCAAAATCTAACCTGCAGCCTAGATATAGAGAGCCCCGGTAATCTTTCAAAAAAACCCTCAAACATCGTCGGAATCGAACCCACCATCCAAGGTCTCACACAAATTTTTTAAAAAAACCCCGTACTTTGTCGGAATACAACCTGCAGTCCATATACCTCTCTCACGCAGTTTCCTAAGAAACCCTCTACCTTTAACGAAATCACCTCGTTGTCCAACCCACAAGTAATATAAATAAAGATGTAAAAAAATGATAGAGATGCAAATTGATAATTTATTAACTAATAAATTGACTACCACTTTGCAAAATAGAAACAAAAACATAGAAAAATGATAGAGATACAAATTGATAATTTGTTAACTAATAAATCGAGTGTCACTTTGGCTTATATGATGCACCCAGACACTTTGAAACATAGAAAAATGATATTAGTTAGCTTTCGTTGGCTTCGTTGGCTTCGTTACAACCAGAGGTATCCAATGAAAAATATTAAATCTAGCAAAAAAAAACAACAAAATATAACATCTCGATACGTGCATGAATTTATTTACAAGATACTTTTCAAAGTCCACTCTTTGATATTGCATAAATATTGTGTGCTCCATTTAACCATAAAAATATAAATTCCAAACCAAATAGACGGAGGGCTATGTCTGCGTGGCAACATCACGCACTGTTCTAGTACAACTCAATTTCTTCATTGGTCCTAAAATTTTTCATCTAATTCTAGTACTTCACTTAACCGTTTAAATTCTCAAATCTCTAGCTCTAGTCGAAACTAGTACAATTTTTTTTATTCACATCAAGTTCGAGATTTAGGGTATAATTTGGCACCTGTAGTCGTATCGCCGAACGAATAACCAGGTACGTGGCGATGGTTCCACTTCAATGTGAGATTTCCCCTGGACTCACGAAAGAGACCTTTGAAAAATAGTAAACGTGGGCTGCAAGCAGCCATGTCAAAATACGACGACCTATATGTATATATAAAAAAAACGACATGAATTTCTACAATATACGCAGAGCATATAAGAAACCGATAAGTTTGATCCTTTTAGAACTTTGCCACATACTCTGCTTCAAAGCGGTCAAAGTCACTGACCTTTAAAAACAAACTGCAGGATGCCAGGAAATGTATACTGACCGCGTCGCAGCCCTTCGCCGCCGCACCCGCGAAATGGACCCGGTCCTGGGCACCTGGCCGTGTCCTGCATATCTGCTGCTACATAAACGCGAGTGACTTATGGTAGCAGTAGCAAGGAGTAGCATAGCAACGACCATGGGGAGCGCTCCGGCGGCCAACTTCCGTGAGATCTGCCGCGCGCGGCGTGCCGACGGCCCCGCGGCCGTGCTCGCCATCGGCACGGCCAACCCGGGCAACTGCGTGCTCCAGGAAGACTTCCCCGACTTCTACTTCCGCGCCACCAAGAGCGAGCACCTCACTGGCCTCAAAGAAAAGTTCAAGAGAGTTTGTAAGCATGCAACAAGATTTGTACAGTATCATTTACCTCCGGCCTAGCCAAAACGCTCTCTGACGATGCATGATATTGATGTGGATTCGTGTGTGTCCCATCAGGCCAGAAACTGGGCGTGCAGAGGCGCTACCTGCACCACACCGAGGAGCTCCTGAGCGCGCACCCGGAGTTCCTCGACCTCGTCTGCTCGCCGTCCCTCGACGAGCGGCTGGACATCGTCAAGACCGCGGTGCCGGAGCTCGCCGCGGCGGCGTCCCGGAAGGCCATCGCCGAGTGGGGCCGCCCGGCCGCCGACATCACGCACCTCGTCGTCACCACCAACTCCGGCGCGCACATCCCGGGCGTCGACTTCCAGCTGGTCCCGCTCCTGGGCCTCCGCCCGACCGTGCGCCGCACCATGCTCTACCTCAACGGCTGCTTCGCCGGCGCGGCCGCGCTGCGCGTCGCCAAGGACCTCGCCGAGAACAACCGCGGCGCGCGCGTGCTCGTCGTCTGCGCCGAGCTCACCGTCCTGGTCTTCACGAGGCCCGTGGAGGGGTACTTCCAGACGCTCGTCAAGCAGGCCCTGTTCGGAGACGGCGCGGGGGCCGTCATCGTCGGCGCCGACCCCGTGATGACCATCCCCGCCGAGCGCCCACTGTTCGAGATCGTGTCCGCCGCGCAGACCATCATATCGGAGTCCGAGGACGCCATCACCATGCACCTCACGAAAGGCGGCTGCGGCGGCAACATCTCCACCAGGCAGGTCCCCGTGTTGATCGGCCACAACATCGAGCGCTGCCTCCTGGACGCGTTCCAGCCGCTCGGCATTGGCGCAGGGTGGAACGACCTGTTCTGGGATGTGCACCCGGGCTCGTCGGCGATCCTGGACCAGGTCGACACCGTGCTCCACCTCAAGCCCGAGAAGCTTGCGGCGAGCAGACGTGTCCTGAGTGAGTACGGGAACATGCAAGGTGTCACGGTGATCTTCGTGCTCGACGAGCTGCGGCGCCGGATGGAAAAGGGGGAAGAGGAGGGGGAGCCTGAGTGGGGGGTCATGGTGGCGTTCGGACCGGGGCTCACCGTTGAGACGATGGTGCTGCACCGGTGCGCGGCGCAGGCCACAGGCGCGCCAACAGAGGAGGGACTGACTGTTTTTTGCGGGTGACCAATTTGTGTTGGATTTGGATCCCAAGCATGTTGCTTGGTGAACATTTCGTTCATCCGTGTAAAATATCGTGCAAAGATTTTGCTTGTGTTGACTCCTTGTGGAACAAATTCAGAGCTGGATAACTTGCTGCAACTGTTTCTTGTTGACTTTGGTTTGGTATTGGACTAGCAAATATGCCGTTGCAATGGGCGGGAAAGAAAGAAAAAAAATCCTCACACACTTCTAACCCAATAAACATAGCCCAAAACTTAGGGATAACTTGATGACCTACATCGATTATTCTTTCATAAGAAGTGCACTGAATTAAAAAAAAGCCCAATTTCAGCTTTTTTTGGCCTAAATCTTTTTATTCAGCATGATTACTGTGCAGTCCTAATTTAAGCTTAATATTGGCCCAATTCGAACTTCAGCCCACTACAGTGGAGATAGCACTTAGTAATTGAAAAATATGAAGTTCTGGATGAGAAAGCAGAATTATGGCTCTATTTGGAACCGCTTTTCTAAGACTTGCCTTTCTAAGGAATGGGCTTTTCTGATAAGTGACTGCGTAGAGAAGTTGATCGTTTGACAATCCTGAATGTAAATTAACCCGAATACCCCTGAAACTTAATGGTAGCTCAGTTTTTTAAAAAAAACATGCGTAAGGCAATGTTGACACTATTTTGAGATATTAGCGGCCGATAAATTCACATACATCATCGCAAAATAAAAATTCCAATATTTCAATCATGCAAGATACATCAGTACAAGCATACCATGACATATAACAGATCCAAGGTTGCATAGCAATACTATTGATAATTAAAAAAATATCATGATAAATGCAACCAAATGAGATCTTAATATTTATATAAATTTCTTTTTTTAGAAAACCATTACTTTGAATGAACTAGTTCAACATTTTGATTGTAAGATGTTAACACTTTGAATGTAGTATTTGAACAATTTTACATAAAATGTTCAATTAGTGACTTCAAATTGTTGTGTTAGAGTCAGTAAAATTTTGATTGAAGTCATTCAACATGTTCAATGCATGCAAAAAGCATAAAACTGGCTTAGTTAAAACTATTTAACGCTTTAGTAGGCTGAGAATTCACAAAATTCGGCCCACGTGCTGACGTAGCAAAAATTGTCCTTGTTCACTGGTAGAGAATTGGCTTTCGATGCGCCCCTTTTGTCCCGGTTTAAAGTTGGCCTGGGACAAAAGGTTCACCAACTGGGACTAAAGCTCGGTCACTGGTGGGGGGCTCACCAACCGGGACCTTTTATCCCGGTTATTAAGGCTAGTGGAAAAAAAAGACCCTGAGAGGCCTTTTATCCCGATTTGAAACACCAACCGGGATAAAAGACCCCCCTTTTATCCCGGTTGGTGTAGGGTCGAGAGCCTTTTATCCCGATTTGTAATACCAACCGGGATAAAAGGGGATCTTTTATCCCGGTTGGTGTTTCAAACCGGGATAAAAGGGTCCCCAACGGGGTGGTCGAAAGAGGACTAAATCCCTCGAACCCTTTTATCCCGGTTTGTAATACTAACCGGGATAAAAGGGGGTCTTTTATCCCGGTTGGTATTTTCAACCGGGATAAAATGGTCCCCACGAGTTAATACAAAAGGATTGCATCCCCTATATAGTCAGATGTGTTGTGTAGGTGGGATGCCAAGGAAGCTACGCACGAGGCTGGAGGTTGTGGATTCGAATCCCACACAGCCTTTTGTCCTGATTGGTTTATTCCGGATGGATTTTCGGGAGATTTGCACCTTACCAACCGGGACTAAAGGCCAATTCTATACCAGTGGTTGTCCGGTAACGGGTTGGAGGAAAAAAAGACATGACAATTACGTCGCATGCAAATGGCACCACCTGGATTCTGACCATTATAGTATTTTTCAAGATGGCAAAATTAATTTGTAATGGTATGGATATAATAGCCCATTTTTAATTGCACGAACCAAATGCGCCGATGAACGGTTGCCATACCAGCAGCAGCCCAGGTCACGATAGAAACGACCTTGTTGTGGATGTACAAGAAAGAAGAAACTCTTTCCAAAACTTGCATAACGGTGGTTGCTATATATGAATCATCTGCAGGGATAATCTTTTCAAAACTCGTCCTTGGAGACATTGTGAAGGGAGACTGGCTGCCGAGCCGAATGCGCGCAGGCGTGCCGACCGTACGAGCGTATGACACGACACGCGCCAGCTGCCCGGCTGTCATCGGTCTACAGACGCATACGTTGACCGCTAACCCTGAAGATTGACCAATTGACCATGTCACATCTCTCCACAATAGACAAGACCCAGTCTTGGCTGGCTGCGCGGCCACGTCCGGCCCTTTCAGTTTCAGGCTTTCAGCAACAGCAAGCAGCAACCTGGGACAGCAACAACTCTTGACTGCAGGCAGGTACCGGTACCAATCGCAAATTCGCAACCAATCAACCAGCTGTGGAACGAAGTGCAAGCGTTCCGGCCACCGTCCGGCGTCCGCGAGACATGGCGCGCCCAGCGTGGGAATGGCCCCGGGACCGTGCTCGCCATCGGCGCCGTAAACCCGGCGAACTGCTGCATGCCCCAGGACGAGTTCCCCTACTTCATTTTCCTTTCCAAGGGTGGATGGATATTCATTGAAACAAAGCACGAGGCATCGTAGCCGTGATCGAGAGATCGACGACCGTGTGTGTGACTTGAGGCCGACGATGGTATGGTGGAGAAGTCCTGGTAGCTACACGGCTTGCAGCGGACTGCGGCAGTCAGTCCTATGTGGCAGCGACTGGTTCGGCGTGGGACATCGTCGGAGACGACCGCGCTGGCGATAAGGGCTACTTGTCAGGTTTTCTTCTGGGTGGTGGTGGTGCGGAGTGGTGGTTGCTGCTCAGGCGTTAGCGTTGTATGACTTGTGTCGATGTCTCAATCCGATCGATCATTGAGTTTTTTTTTTGGTTTGGGTTGAGTTGAGTCGGCATTATGTGTTGGGAGCTACTTTTGTGGCTCTATTGTTGTTCCCAGTCTGAGATCTCTCCTCTTTTTAATATAATCGGCAGTTCTCCTGCCTGATTCGTTTCGAAAAAAAAGCACAAGGCATCATGACCTTGTGATTGCTTAGTTAGGCCTAATGTAACGCTAATCACTCACTAAGGATACGCTGATTGCCATACATGGCCAATTTGAGAGCTTTCTTGGCTTTGATGTCTTCTGAATAAGTCTAAACTTCCTCTTAATTCCGACTCGAGTGGTGATAGATGGTATATATAGCTCAATCACTCAAAATTAATCGTTACACTAATGTTTTTTTACAAATGTAAACACTGGATTATATGGCATGTGCCGGTACTCCACTTGACTGCTTAAGCTCCCAATCACTAGCTTCTAAAGTCGAAGCTACACTTGACACCTTTGGTTTTATCGCCCAACGAATAACCAGGCTGGCACGTTCGCGGTGGTGGCTCGTCAAGACACATAATGCTTTCAAACAACTCGAGCTTTCTCCTAGGCTCACGAAGGACATGTACATGAAAGAGTCCAAGAACTGTTGCGGGTCAGCCATGAACACTTGCACTCACAACTATTCGTATGCTGATTTATTTTTTTATTTCTTCTTGCACAAATTTTATTCAACCTCAAACTCATGATGGTAGATGCTTGCGTGCTCTATTCTTTTTTTGAACGAACGGGCACGCATTTCATTGAAATAGAGGAGGTTTTACTAGCCAGCTAGCCGGCAAAGGGAAAAACTGTACATAATTACACTCGCGCTAAGAGGGCCGCTAAGCACTTAGCTCCTGCCGCAATCCAGGATGATGCTTCGCTCTTGATTTTTTGCCATGATGGTCGGCACCGATGATTCATGATGGTTGAAGATTCTGCTGTTCCTTTCCTTCTAGATTTTCCAGCTGACAAGTAGCGCTAGGCTACGGATAGCCTT
Organism: Setaria italica; assembly: GCF_000263155.2. NCBI lineage: Eukaryota > Viridiplantae > Streptophyta > Magnoliopsida > Poales > Poaceae > Setaria > Setaria italica. Next base: position 41,153,068 of record NC_028451.1, on the reverse strand, counting down.
GCGGGAGATGTCTGACGTCGTCGTGATGTTTGCCCACCATTCCAGTGGCATCGCGCTTTGCGGCCATTCCGCCGGGTCGAGATTAGGCTATCCAATCCATGCTGCCACTTGGCTCCGTACGCGTCTCGTATACGGTAGCTCGAGAGAAGTTGATGTGCCGTTTCCATTATCCTCATGCACAGGGGACATGATGGGCTGTGATCCCACCCTCCGCGTGCTAGTCTGTTTGAGGACCAGACTCGATCTAAAGGATCAGCCATGCGAAGAATTTGCATTTTGTGAGAGATCACATTTTCCAGATAGTCGCAATCTTTGGCTAGCGATGCAGCCCATGAATTGAGCTCTGTAAGCCTATGCTGCAGTGTATTCACCGTGGGAGGTTAGTTTCCAAATTATATGGTCTTCCTGTTGCAGTTGTAGTTCAGTCGGTGTAACGAGGTTCCATAAGGTTACGAATTCCAGCAGATGTGCCGTCGTGAAGCCTATCCGGTGGTTAAGGTCACGGATCCAATTATTGTTGCATAGGGCATCCGCTACCGACCGTTTCTTTCGTTTTGTTTTAGCGAAGAGGGGTAGGGCAATATCTTTTGGACGTCTTCCTTGGATCTAGCCCGAATGCCAAAAGCCGGTTTTCTTGCCGTTCCCAGGTTGATGCGTGTGCATGACGCGAAAAGCAATATCTCTATTTCGTCGCAGGACACCTCAGTTCCCACCCAAGCCTTTTCAGGAGAAATCCACTCGTGCCAGAGCCATCGAAGGTGCAGGGCTCTCGCAAATCTCTTGAGGTCAAGGACCCCAAGGCCGCCATTTTCCTTTGGTAGCGTCATTTTGGTCCAGTTGACCTTGCACTTCCCTCCTGAAATTGCCTTATCTCCTGCCCAAAGGAATTGCTTGCGGATCTTGTCCACTTCCTCCGGGACTTCCTTTGTTGGCTTTAGCACCATCATTAGATAAACCGGTTGTGAAGGTAGCACCGATTTGGTGAGACTGACCCCGAGTCGTGCATTAAGTTTTTTTCTGTTCCAGGTGGATAGCTTGCCTGTTGCTTTGTTGATTAGTGGTTGGAAATCCAGCTTTCGCAGTCTCCTTGTCGAAAGGGGTAGGCCGAGGTTTTTAAGAGGAAAGGGTGCTCGTGCCACCGGTAGGTTCGCAAGGATTGAGTCGAGGTCGATGTTGTTACAACTGATGGCCGTTACACTTGTTTTATGTAGGTTGGTCTGTAAGATGGTTACCGCACCAAAATGTAGTAAGAGGTCTTTCAAACTCGTGACATCCTGAGAAGTGGGCTTTAAGAGTATGACGGCATCATCCGCATACATGGATACTCTGAATCTAACGGTGGGCCATTAAGCTTGTTTAGTAGCCCTCTTTCCGTAGCGACATGTAACAGATGGTGCAGAGGGTCAATGGCTAGGATGAACAAGAAAGGGGAGAGCAGGTCGCCTTGGCGCAGTCCACGCCCGTGCTGGATTGGATCGAGTGGGATTCCATTTAGCATTACTCGCGAGGTGGAGGTTGTGAGTAACTGCGATCCAGTTCCGTCACCTTATGGGGAAACCTCTATGTTGCATGAGTGATATTAGGTAGTCCCATCGCACCGAATCGAAAGCCTTGGAGATGTCAAGCTTCAAAAGGAGGACCGGGGTCTTGGTTCTGTGAAACCTATGGATGAGATTTCGCACGTAGAAAAAGTTATCATGGATGCTTTGTTTTTTTATAAAGGCACTCTGACAGGGTGAGATCAACTCATTAATGAATTGCGCAAGACGCAAGGCTAGGATTTTGGTGATGATCTTGGCAATCGTGTGAATCAAGCTTATCGGTCTAAATTCGTGGATGTCTTCTGCTTCATCTTTCTTTGGTATCAGGACAATGTTTGCTTTGTTCATAAGGTTTAGATCCTGATATCACGAGTTGTAGAGGGAATTGATAGCTGCAGTTAGGTCTTACCATATAATCTGCCAACATTTCCTGAAGAAGTGGCTCGTGAAGCCGTCAGAACCCGGGGCTTGTTTTGTGGCATCTGACATATCACCTGCCATATCTCTTCCTCAGAGAAAGGTCTATCCAGTGACGATAGGTCTACCATTGGGAGATCAAGATCGGACTAGAAGAAGTCTCGTGTATGGCGGGGGGCACTCATGATATTCTCGATGTTTGTCGTTATGGTTGAAGATCCAACCCGCTCCCTTACGGAGGCGTTGTATGAAGATTTTCCTGCGTCTACCATTTGCCCTGAGATGGAAGAAGCGAGTATTTGCGTCACCCTCGTGGATATACCAAACTTGGATGCTCTATTCATTCATATTTTAGTTGAATTTTTTATACACCGGTTTAGGTGCTACGCATTTGGTAACACGTCAGCACCGGAATGGCCGGTAACACCGGAGTTCTCTAGAAATGGTATGCTTCCTGCTCTGGTCGGCTTCTCCAACCGTCCAACCAGCCATATCAGAATATGAGAACCTACTATTAGATATATAAAAAATCTAATGTGTACTTTCTATTATATATGCCATGCATGTAAGAAACCATTCATGACAAGTTTGAATTTTTTAAAAAATTGCCACATACTACATGATATCATAATTACGGGCAGGAACCAGGCTAAAAAGATAAACTGCGCGGAATGTGGGTTGTCAGGAATGCAAACGTATGGAGTAAGTTTCTACAGTATGTTTGCTGCAAATCGGTGACCGCTGACCCTCATTAACAAACTGCACTACTGCAGGATGAGTATACTGACCGCGTCACATCTCTTCGCCGCCGGGCACACGAGCAATGCTGTGCCCAGCAATGTCAGAATACGATGACCTATTAGTAGATGTACTGTTTAAAACTTTGCCGTACTTTAATTTCTAAAGTATACGCAAAGCATACAATTAAGGAACCATGCATGACAAATTTGATCTTTTTCAAAACTTGACACGTACATGATTATCATCATAATTAAGGACGCGGGATGCAGGATGTCAGGGATGCATACGCATGGAGTACCCTTCTACAGTATTATGCTGCAAAGCGGCGACTGCTGACTCTTAATACAAAAGACTGCGGGAAATGTATACTGACCGCGTCACATCTCTTCGCCGCCGGCCGCCGCACCGGCGAAATGGACCCGGTCAGGCGGAACGGTCCATGGCCGTGCCCTGCACATCTGCTGATCTGCTGCTATATAAACGCACGACGCCCGTGGCTTTCAGCAAAGCCACCTGCGACAGCAACATCTACTCAACAAGCTCTCTCTCCGTGTCTCCGTGTTACTGCTGGTAGCAATAGCAAGTAGTAGCATAGCAGAAAGCCAGCAACCATGGGAAGGGCTCCCGCTCCGGCCAACGTCCACGAGATCTGCCGCGCACGGCGTGCCGACGGCCCCGCGGCCGTGCTCGCCATCGGCACCGCCAACCCGGGCAACTGCGTGCTCCAGGAAGACTTCCCCGACTTCTACTTCCGCGCCACCAAGAGCGAGCACCTCACTGGCCTCAAAGAAAAGTTCAAGAGAGTTTGTAAGCATGCAACAAGATTTTTACAGTATCATTTACCTCTGGCCTAACCAAAACGCTCTCTGACGATGCATGATATTGATGTGGATTCGTGTGTGTCCCATCAGGCCAGAAACTGGGCGTGCAGAGGCGCTACCTGCACCACACCGAGGAGCTCCTGAGCGCGCACCCGGAGTTCCTCGACCACATCTTCTCGCCGTCCCTCGACGAGCGGCTGGACATCGTTAAGACCGCGGTGCCGGAGCTCGCCGCGGAGGCCTCCCGGAAGGCCATCGCCGAGTGGGGCCGCCCGGCCGCCGACATCACGCACCTCGTCGTCACCACCAACTCCGGCGCGCACATCCCGGGCGTCGACTTCCAGCTGGTCCCGCTCCTGGGCCTCCGCCCGACCGTGCGCCGCACCATGCTCTACCTCAACGGCTGCTTCGCTGGCGCCGCCGCGCTGCGCGTCGCCAAGGACCTCGCCGAGAACAACCGCGGCGCGCGCGTGCTCGTCGTCTGCGCCGAGCTCACCGTCCTGATGTTCACCAGGCCCGCTGAGGGGCCCTTCCAGTTCCAGACGCTCATCAACCAGGGCCTGTTCGGCGACGGCGCGGGGGCCGTCATCGTCGGCGCCGACCCCGTGGCGACCCCCGCCGAGCGACCGCTGTTCGAGATCGTGTCCGCCGCGCAGAACATCATACCGGAGTCCGAGGACGCCGTCTCCATGCACCTCACGAAAGGCGGCTTCGGCGGCAACATCTCCGCCAGGCAGGTCCCCACGCTCATCGGGGACAACATCGAGCGCTGCCTCCTGGACGCGTTCGAGCCGCTCGGCATTGGCGCCGGATGGAACGACCTGTTCTGGGATGTGCACCCGGGCTCGTCGGCGATCCTGGACCAGATCGACGCCGTGCTCCAGCTCAAGCCCGAGAAGATGGCGGCGAGCAGACGCGTCCTGAGCGACTACGGGAACATGTTCGGCGTCACGGTGATCTTCGTGCTTGACGAGCTGCGGCGCCGGATGGAGAAGGGGGAAGAGGAGGGGGCGCCGGAGTGGGGGGTCATGGTGGCGTTCGGACCCGGGCTCACCGTTGAAACGATGGTGCTGCACCGGTGCGTGGCGCAGGCCACAGGCGCCACAGCAGAGGAGAAACTGACTGTGGCTTGAGAACGTGGCGCAGTGACCAAAGTATTTGTGTTGGGTTTGGATCAGGCTTCCATGCATGTTGCTTGGTCAACATTTCGTTCCTGCCAGTGTAAAGTATTGTGCAAATAAAGACTTTGCTTGTGTTGACTGCTTGTGTAATAAATTCAGAGCTGGACAACTTGTGTTGCTTGTTGACTTTGGTATTTGATATACAGTTCAAGTAGACAAAGCAACAATTAATTAAATAGGAGACTTCATATTTGTTTTCGACGACAAGGATTATATCTCAATCACACCTGCAAGCCTCCAAAACGAAAGTAAGAAATTGCATGAATCAGCAAGGCATCGACTCCTGACGTTTATGCCTGTCTAGGAAAAAATCTACGTAACCCCCAATTTATTACGCGTGGACTAAGTGATATCCTCAACTACAAACCGGGCGTTTAAAAGACCCCCGAGCAACTCCAAGAGGCTGCTAATCTTACCCCCAATACTTTTTTAGGAAAAAAAGAGAAAAAACGAACTCCAATAGTTCACCCAAACCTTCCCCAATTTTTAGCAATGCTAAAAAACAGCCTACCACCGCGTATATTTTGGCGTTGGCATTCCTCCCCTAATTTTGATTCCCGCACGCTCGCGCGTCCCTTCCGATGGGCCCAATACGATAGCGTGGCCTGTTTTAAAATATTGTGGGCTATTTATTAGCAATCTGCTATGGATTGATATGTTTTGGGGGGAAATTTTTTTTGAAGAACCTCCAATACATAATTTTGGGGAAGAATTTTTTGGAGTACCCTTGGAGTTGCTCTAAGGTGGTTTTGTAAGGCTGTTTTGCATCGGTGGCATGCCACGCTGGCCAGACTAGCCATGCTGGGATGTGGGTCCACTTGTAAGCGGCGGAACACTTCGCAGAGCAACAAGAAGTTGAGGAGGCCGTGTAGGTTGCCGGCGGCCATGACGGCGAGGCTCAGGAAGTCGGTGAAGCGACGCCCCGTGGAGATTGTAGGGTCGCAGATCCACCGGCCGGCGTGCCGCTCCCGCACACCGGCGCTATACAGCGTTGAAATCTCTGTATCGAAGTACGCCGGATTCGATCGAGTTGGGAGTTTCAGGGAGAGGAGATGAGGAGGATGGGAACCTCGCTCCAGTTCTCAGCGTCAGTTGCGTGTTCTCAACTGCAGTCATGTCCGTCCTGTCCAAACTCCAAAATGATAGCCTGTCCCCGCCGTGCAAAAGCAAGCACAAGCTGTTCCTGTACGTGTTGAAGATCTCCAAAACAATCTAGTACCTGTACCTACCATGGAGGACACCGTCGTCTGAATCGATGGCTGCGGACGGGCAAAAGGATCCCCAGGCGGTGGACAGGTGCGCTCCCAATATCAGCGGCACTCGACTGCGGGCTTGGCCGGTGCGACGCTCGCCCCGCTGTCGCGCGCTCCCAGCCTCGCCTCCATCCTGCAAGCTTCCGCCGCCACCGCGCCTCGTCTCGGCCGCGAGCTCTTGCTCCGCCATGAGTCCTGCCACCGCTGCAAGACCTGCTGTCGTGCGCCTCACCTCCATCGCGCAAACTCCTGCCGCCGCATGCCTCACCTCGACCGCGAATGCTTCGGCTGCCGACATGCCTCGACCTCGCCGCCGTAGGTCTCGCTCCACCGCGTGAGCTGGGGAAGGAAAGGATCACAAGTGGAGCCGTGGAGGTACTATCTGACCTGCCCACTTACAAGCGGGACCAGCATATCATCTGATCCACATCAGCAACACCGTACACGTCAGCGTGCCAACAGGGCAAAACTACTATGCAAAACCACTAAAAGGTGTTACATAAACGGTTTTGCAAAGGAGTAAACGGTTTTGCAAAGGTGAAGGGATAAAACAGCCGGTTTAATAGGTTTGGAGGATTAAATAGTCTAAGGTGAAGGGGCTATGTAGACTTTGTCCTGCCTGTCTACAATCCTATGCCTTCGTGTTCGATCTATTGGTATTTGATAATTGAATATCTGAAAATAATGATCAATAGTGCATATTCATTGCATCAAACCGTTGAATAAACATTGGTTAGGCGTTGACAGCCTGTTCGCTTCAGCTTATTCAGCCGGCTTATCAGCCATCAAACAGTGTTTTTCTCTCACAACAAATCAGCCGTTTTAGCTTTTCAGCCAGCTTATAAGCTGAAGCGAACAGGCCCGATTATTGGGATTATGCGAGTTCTAATTCTTTGCCTGGGTATCAAATTAAGTAATTAGGCAGTCAAAAACCATTGCAGCCTCACAAGTATTGTAGCAACATGAAAAAAATAAAAAAGGCTTAAAAGAGATATCCCCAAACATACAACGCGAGCAAGCGCAAGAAAGACTATTCCCATCAAATCTTACAATTTTTAGAGCTGGAGTCACATTGTTAGCTAAACAGATTAAATTGTTCTATGTTTTTCTAAAGTTGATAGAGTGGAGTAAAAAAAGATAGAGTTGGTGGAATGGAACTGTTTTTTCTGAAGCCCTAGTTGGTCGGTATTATTATGGTGGGAAGAAAATTCCTTTTCTTTATGAAGCGGGTGGGAAGAAAATTCTATTGATGCATCAAGCCTTCGGATAGCCTCCACGCGTCCTGTCGAAACCATCTCCCTACTATGTCTGCGCCCTGCACGAGGCTATCGAGCCAAAAGAGAGCCACGTCCTGCACGATGGAAGCAATCAAGTCGGCTCCATCAAGAAAACAAATCAAGGGGTGTTAAAGGACTTATGGTTTGTTTGGTTGGGTTTCAATTCTTGCCAAGCCAAAATTAGGGCATGCAAAGAAAATTTGGCTATCAATTGGTTCGCTACTACAATTTCGTCCGTCGCGCTCGTTTTGCAAAAAACTTCTCAGACTTTCGTGAAATCAACCTGCAGTCCAATTCTGAATATAGGGGGGGCTCGGGTGGAAAAAAGAGGAAAGTGAGGGATTAAAGGGAAAAGAGCTTAGCTCCCTGGTCCCCCTCCTTCGGGGGATCAAGATCCGCCGTACTCCGTCCGGCCGTCCGGCTCCAGGCCGGCGCCACCCGGCAGTGGACTGGCCGGAGCCCCTCAGGGCCCGGCAGTGGACTGGCTACGGAAGAGCTTCTTGATGACCGCAGGGAAGAAGGAGGAGATGGGGAAGCTGGTGATGGAGCGGAGGATTTGCATCTGGATGTCCCCATTCTCTTCATCCATCTCTCCTCCCCATCTGCCCGCTGCCGGCGCACCTCCGCTTCCCATCTGCTCCTGGCGCCGGGCTACATGCGGCTGCACGCGCGTGTGCCGCATCCTCCACGACGGGGAACCGCCGTGGCAGCGCCTTCCTGTGGAGCCACCGCTCAGCCACTGCCCACCGGATCACGGGCAAGGCCCTCCTCATGCTGACAAGCAGGGCACACGAGAGGCTCCGCTCACCCAACCTCCTCCTCGGTTGCCCGCTTGTCCAACGCCAGCCTGCTCCGTGTCGTCCGAGGTACTCCGATGCCCCCTCCCCCCTTGCATGAAACTGGCTGTTAATGTACAGATTGAATTGTTCACGGAATCACCCGCATGTGGTGGGTGGTTAATGTTTGCTATTATGCCTCTATAATCTGCACGGTTGTCATTTAGGAATACTTATTGGTTCGTGGAATGGATTAATCGTAGCATTGATTTGTTATTTCATCAGGTCATTCCATGATTTGGATGATCCAATTCATGGTTTTGCCATTTAAATCAGCTATATTCCTGATTTTTTTTCTGATAGCACTGCATATGCCAGATGAAAATTACCCATTGGAATTTAGTATTTTCTTATTTTTTATATCTGACACACCTTTCTCTGTTTTGATTACATGGGAGCAGATAATTGGCACAATTGTTGGCAATAGCAACTCTGAACTCTCTTTGCCATGCTTGATGCAGCAGCACCAACGCGCTGCTTCTGTAAGCGTCGAAGGAAGTGAACAAATTCCTGAACACCACTTGGTGCAGGTGATTCCACCTTCCAGGGATGCCTACAGTTGTTTGGGGCATGTAAATTATCCTGCTAAAATTATATGGAGGGTCAAATAACTGCACTTGATAATTGCATGATGATGATGAACTCCTGAATGAGTTGGGGAACTGGTAATTATCTCTTCTACAGTGGAGTCTCTGCAGTGCTGCCATTGCGTTTGTGGGAATGCTTGCCCCAATTCAATTCTGTTAGCTTGCTGATTCCTCCATAAATGCTTATCAGGTGCTTGTGGAAATGCCTGTGTGCGACGAGCTGGTGATTCTGATTTCCAAGGACTGCTGAAGAATGAAGGGAAGGAGAGGTACGGTGTTCTGTACAAGCAGTGGCAGAAGAATGCTGCCAATTTCAGCATTGACGGGCACTACCCAGTGCGGGAGCTACGGGACCGTGCACGGAGCTGCTGGGAGAGGATTCCAGCACACGAGGGCAAGTCGGTACTTGTATCTGAAGGTCATTGGCTTGGCTGGAAACAAGTTGGGAGATGTGATTCCTAGCTCCATCGCAAACCTTTCGATGAGTATGGAGTACTTGAGCATAAGTAGCAACATGCTACCATATTGTGAAGCGAAGGTAACATATTATGAACAAACGTATAATAATGTGAGAGTAAGTAATGACCTGTAGTAATGTACGGGCATTTCTGCTAGTACTCTTAAAAAAACTAATCTCCTAAAAATTACTCTAAAAAAACTAAAACCAAGATAAAACTTAGTACGTCGAGTATCCTCCACTTCTTCGTCCCGCGCTGCGTCTAATTATTGCCGTCCGCTGACCCTGTGCCCATCTGCGCTCAACGCTTACACCGTTGATTCTTTGGATGCCTCCAAGCCGTCCCTCAGCTCCCACGCAGATCCGCTGCCATCCGTGTCCCTCCAATGGAGCCCAAGATGCCTCCCCAGCTCATACGCCGCCGCCGCTGCCTCGCCTCCGCCATCGATCCCGCCATCGCATCCAAGCACGCGCCGCCATCCGCCTCCTCCAACCCATCGTCTTCTCCTCTCGGGTGGCCGCCGGCGCAAGCAGAAGGCTCCGGCGGCGACACTGGTGGCCGCCGACTCCTCGACTGGGCTTCGTCACCGGCGCAGGACGGCCCCTGTGGCCCCGGTCCTCCCTCCTCCTCCCCCCGGGCGCCAGCAGCTGGAGCTGGCGGATCAGGGGGCCTCTCAGGCGGCACCCCGATATTTAATCAACCCTCCATTGTGGCGCGCTTCTCCCATTGCAGCGACGAGTTCTCCTATTACTCGGGCTCCTCCTCCTCCTCTTCCTACTCCGGCGCGTTGGTGAGGTTGTGTGTCTCCGACTCGGCGCGGCGCGGCCGCCCCGTCGACCCCTCCACGTGCTCTTCGTCGTCGCCTCCCTCCGCCGCATCAATCCGAAGGTGGGGAATCCGGTTCCTCAATTACTTACCAGCGCACGATTGCAGGCTGTTTCTTCTGAAGTTTCGCATTGATGGCTCTGCTTGTTGCTTCCAGATGTTCGCCGAGGCCACAGGCGCGCTGTTCCATAGCGGGGCAGAGAAGAAGCGGAAGGGAGTGTGGATCGAGGTTGACAACTACGAGGACAAGAGCGAGAGGAGCAACACGGTGGCCAGCGAGGGGAGCACCGTCACGGCCGCCGCGTCCGCGGGCTCCACGGCCACATCGGGGAGATGCTGCCGGCCTCCACGGGCGAGCGGCGGCAGAGGTTGGGGTGGTGAGTGTAACATCCGCAGAAATCACCAACTAAAATCACCCGTTAAAATTGCCTTTAAAATCTTTTTACCGCTGAGCTCCCGGAAATCGGAAATCTCCCCGGCGATTTCGCCACCCCGGTACCCATGCCGACCCCCACCCACCTCTTTATTTGTGCCCGTAAATCTCGCCGCGTGCCGCAAGTGCCGCCGGTCCCTCTCTTTTTCCTTCTCTTTTTCCCCTCCCTTTCCTTTTCTTTTCTTTCTTCTTTCTTCCTCCTTCTTCTTTCTTCTTCCTCCTTCCTTCTTCTCTCTCCTTCTCCTTCTTCCTCCTGGTGCCGCACGCCCGGCCCCAACGCCTTAACTCCACCGCACCCCACCTCCACTGGCGCCATTCCGCCTAGCCCTCCCGGGACTCGCGCCGCCCGGCGCCTCCCCTCGGGCCGCGCGCCGCTGACCGGCCCCGCTGGCCACTCCGCCCCACACGCCGACGGACCCGGCCCCCGTCCCTTGCCGTGCCGCCGCCGCAACGCCACCTCCCAGCGACCACGCCACCGGATCGGCCTGCCCGGCCCCTACCCCTGTGCTCCGGCCCCGCCGGCCACTCCGCCACACGCCGGCCACCCGGACCCCCACCACCGGAGCTCCCCCTGCCGCCTATAAAAGGGCCGGCCCTCGCCGGCTCCTCTCCCTACTCACCAACACCACATCCCGCCACGCCCTTACTCCGGTCGCCGACGCCGCCGCAAGCCGCTGCCGCCGCCGCGAGCCGCCGCCGCCTCCTCCCGCCCGAAGGCCGACGCCATCCGGCCGCTCCTCTCCATTTCCCCCCAAGGTGAGGGGCAAAACGGAGCCCCCTCCTCTTCCTCCACCACCCGCTGCCCCGGCTCGCCGCCGGCGAGGCCCGGCCGGCCGGCCACCGCCGGCCACTCTCCATCTCTCCCTCTCTCTCCAAGTTCCTGGAGAAGAAGATAAGATTACCTCCGATTTTAGATCTGACCTCCAATTTTCCCAAAATTACACATAGACCCTCCCACCACTCTCATAGCATTCTCGCAGATAAGCCCCTCCACCTCCGAAAGTAATTGCAAATAGGTCCCTGGTTATTACAAATCAGCCCTAAGCCTTCGTTTAAGCCCCTAATTCATGTTTAACCCGTCATTTCATGCGCCAAACTTCCTCCAATTAATCCCAAATTTCACCACGTCATCCTCCAGAGTACTTTCGCCGATCCATATCCAAATTTCCCAAAAATAATCCCTCTACCTATTTTCTGTCAACGTTTCCTGTTCAGAGCTCACGGTTAAAAACCGTTTCCTCTTTTATTTATTTGTGTGTCTATTTGTGTGTGCCGTAGATCGCGGATTGCTCGAGGAGGAGCCCGAGGAGGAGTTTGACCGCGAGCCCGAGCCCGAGGACCAGTACCGCGAGCCGGAACCCCCGGAAGGCTTTGAAGACGGCAAGTCCAATCTCACCCTTTGATGCATACTTAATACCTAGTTTTCAAACACAACCTATTAGCCTGTTTTACAAAGTGCATATTATTTCATCGCAAGACATGGTTGGATAGCCACCCCTTGATTGTTATGAACATTCCTTGTTATCCTATGGTTGTCTCTAAATATGACACGCTCTATTTAGTCAATAACCACCGCTAGAATGCTTAGGAAATTACTACTTAACTGCAATCATTATTACAATGGTGTATTCGGAAAATAAATGTGTGTGTGTCCAAGTGAGAGAAATGGCTTTTGGGTTCGGGGAAAAAGGATGTGTAGACGGGATGGATGGGTATTCCTTGTGTGGGATGCCATGTTGTTGTGCTCGTACCTTGGTGGTTGAGCAATGTCGGGAGATATCCATCTTATCGTGATTAAGGACCGAGTTGATGTGTCATCTTGCCTAATTCCACCATCGTGCAACCACTCGACCGTTGTATGGGCAACGGCTTAGCATAAATCCCACTAGCTGAACTGTTAGTCCTCAGGGGTGCTGGCGAGCAACGGAGCCCATGGAAAAGGAGTAAGATCTGGGTGACTTAGGTCCCGGTTACGGTCTCATGAATGAGCCGTGAACCCCTTGGGTGCTTCCGTGAGGGCTAGTCAGTCTTAGCTAAGGTGGGTAATGGCTTTGTTAGGATCCGCATCGACACTAAGGTGATCGTGCTGCGGTACCCTACTTGTGGGAAAAGTGTACAACCTCTGCAGAGTAAAAACCTATCCGGGTAGCCGTGTCCACGACATTGGACGAGTTACGGCTTGGTCACACAACTAGTACTTGGGCAAGGATGTCATACGTGTGTGTGTGTTGGATTTTGGAAGAGTCCGGCAGATGTGCCGTGCGCTATGGCGGACGGGGAGTCCGATAGCGATAAAAACTTGGGTCCTTTGTGTAGGATCAACCCCACTCAATGTTTTGGGTATTAACGGAAACCTTTACAAAAACCCTCTTGAAAACGATCCCCTGCATGTGTTAAAATTTGGCTTTACCGCAAATAAACTATAGCCTATCCTTGTTGTATTTGTGCATAAACTTGCTTGTATCCCCCTCTGTGGATGGGGTTGGACTTGTTGAGTACGTTTGTACTCACCCTTGCTTCGTTGCTACAGAGGAAGACCCGGACTTCGTCGCCGAGGACCTTGAGTAGAGGTTGTGTCCGCACCCGACGCTGCCTGTGGTGTTGGCCTACCCAAGATGCTGCTGCTGCCGTGTAGTTCCGAGTGCTGTCTTTTGGCAGTCGCTTGGTTAGCCGCCGTTATTTATTTACTGCTTATCGCTGCGTGGCTTTCACGCCCACTCCCTCAAGAGTTGTTCGGTAACTGAATTATCTGTCGAATAAATGTGCTATCAGCCTCCTAGGACTGATATTTGTATCACATTTAGTCTCTACTTATGTGGGGACGCTTCAGTGAGAAGGCGCCGAGGAGGGTGGAAGCAATCATGCAGTGGTTTTCGCGGTCGCAAGCTGGGCCGGCCACGGAGAACGACATCTGCGCCGCCGTCGGCGACAACTCCGGGACGAGCAAGGCGATACGCTGGTGAGCAGGACTCTGCCTCCAACTCACATTTGAAGCGGTTTTGAAATCGTTACCTGATTGCTTCCTAAATATTCGTATCTGCTTGCTTCTGCACGTGCAAATTTGCAGGCTGCTGAAGCAGGAGGGTGGCTTGCGGCGTGCAGGCATTGGCGGCCTCTTGGATCCGTATGTTTATATGGTATGTGAAATTCGTGCCTAATACTTGAATTAGGATGGTAGTTGGAATTGAATTTTTAAATTCATAATATGTTTTATCTCAGTGCTGTAGGAATGACAGTGCTATGCCAAGTTGACAAACTGAATCTAATTGATAGTGAGCAATCTTAATTAAAAAATGGAAGCATATTCTAGATTATGATGTCAATTAATTTGAATGAATAAACAAGAGGTAAAACAACACCACAGCAGTCACCTGTGCGAGCGGCTGCTGAGTTCATTAGCATTGGTCATTCCAACAGATCTATTTCTGGCGCCGAATTTGAGTTTCTCCCACACTCCATTCCAGGAACCTCTTGCATTCCATCAGCACTTTGCTTAATATCCAACCTTGAAATGCAACAAGATACCAAGCGTCAGCAACAAATTCTTTCCTCAACCAAAGGACAAAGAAAAGAAATGTACCTTTTTGATTGATCGTTGCTCTCATCAAGCAGGTCTCTTATTTTCTCATTGTAGACTTCTAATATGCTTACAGAAAATGTGTAGGTAACAGATGTGCTTCTCTTATCAGACATTCTGAACAGTTCTTCCAAAGCTCTATAATTTAGACCTCTATTTTCTGGAACCCCTTCCATTGTGAAAGTTTTCCCAGTCCCTGTCTGTCCATAAGCGAATGTGCATACGTTGAAGCCATCCATCACTGACCTAACAACAGACACAGTCTCTACAAATAATACAGCCTCTGAAAAAAGAATTTAAGTTCATCATCCTTTGCCTTCTTCATGCTCGTATTCATTAGGTTTTGTATTAACTTTTGCATTGAATATGCCTGATATGTTTTGCAATTGTATTATTCTCCATAATTATGTGAACTTTTGAATAATTTAGATGAACAAAACTTCCAGGAAACGGAGCTTAGTTGATGGACATGATATTTTCCTTTTCAAACAACTCTTTCAATACTCATATATGTCATGATATCACTATTTCTTGACAATCCCAATTGTATACAGCTCTTCTAAGTCAATATTAGATATAACCATAAAGATGGAATACTATTACGAGTTATGACAGACCCAATTTCGTCATTTGTACAGAATCTGGCTTCTTTGGTTTAGAGGTACATATGGATTGCTCTTTATAAGTGGCTTGGGACTGAAAGGCTTTGATGTTGATGTTGATGTTGATTTATTCTTCTAAAAACTATTTTGTTTAATGTGGGACTTGTATGTTTTGTTGCGTTATTTTTTGACCTTGCTGGTGAATTGCGCAGAAATGGGTCAAATGGTATGTGGACGTTGTCGTTAGCTTCTTGCATATCCCAGGGGTGTTGTTCATGTTCAGTGTTTTGGTTGTTGGACAATAAACCTTGTATTGGAAGGTACGTGCTATTTCTATGTTAAACATTGTCTCTCCTTATTCTATTGGTACATTATTCGCAATTGTTGTCTTTGAAATAACTTCATTACCAACCATCTTATTTCTTAGTCCCTCTAATCCCCAATATAAATCCATTTAAGCTCATGTGTGGGAGTTAGGTGCATGCCAGATGCCAAATTGCCCATCAATCATTGACAGAATTAATGTGGCATGTGGTCAGCATCGTTACTTCCATTGATTAGTGGCATGTAAATAGAAGTAAAACAGGGAAAATTGAGTAAAAAAGATTCCATGAACTAGGGATGGAGTTATATTTAGTAGACTGAAGAAGGCTTAGATGAACTTGGAGGAATTCTGCTGTAATTATTTAACTTTATTTTTTGTCTCAAAAATTTCGTTGCCATATATATCATTGTCTAAGTTTTACAGATGTAGTTTGATTTTCCAAGTATATCAGCATAAACTTGGTTAGCGGAGAATTCTTATCCTTTACTTTAAGTTGCATTATACATTCCCTTTGAAATTTTTTACACAACATTTTTGCCTGATATTTTTTCTGCTAAAAAATTATATTAACTTGCTCTCATAGGCTTATTAATGCTTCCATAGCTTTTTACAAACTCACGTTAAAGTTATCTATGCGCTTTCTTATCATTCAAATATTGTTGTTACCTTTTTTTTCCCTTCCTTGCCAGCACATCAAGTTGGTAAGTTGTATTGTGGACCGTGTGATACATTGTTGATGTATCCTTTTGGGGCTCCTGCTGTTAAATGTTCCAAATGTCTTTTTGTCACTGAAATCGGAGCAAGTGAACTACCACTTGTCACATAGTTTGCCTGCTACATGTGCTTTTTTGTCCTAATATATTTTGATGAAAAAATAAGGTGCATGCCACTGTAATGGTGAGATCACTACTTATATGCTTGCTTAAGTTTTTGAGGTCTCGCTCAACTTATTTATCTACCTTTTATGGAATATTTGCACCTTAGATTCTAATTTCTAATTCATCTTTCTTTCTCTCTCCCGATTTGCATTCATCTGTTGTTCCTTTGTTTTGCCTTCATGATTCAAACAAGTATTCTTGCGTCCCTATCACCATGGGTGTGTATATGCTTTTATGAAGGGGATTATCAACAAATGGATACTGCTAGATCCAGATTTTTTTGGTAGGGTACTAGAAAGAAGATGACCGTAATGAATGTACTTAAGCAATTTTAATTTTCCGTGCAGATGGTATCGCAGATGATATAGATGGGTAACAAACTTCAACTTGATGTAGATAGGTAACTGACTTTGAGTGAATATTCGTGTTTATTTTCAAACTATTATTAATTTGTTCGTGTTTATTTTCAAACTATTATTAATTTTCCGTGCAGATGATATCGCAGATGATATAGATGGGTAACAAATTTCAACTCGATGTAGATAGGTAACTAACTTTGAGTGAATGTTCGTGTTTATTTTCAAACTATTATTATTTCATTATTACATGCATGGGTACGATCCTAGTTTATACTAAAAATCGTAACAAGTCTCTATAAACTTCTTAAAGTTCACAGGGAAAAATGTATTGTTTGTCATGTTTGGCACCAAACCAATGGATATCTAAATTTCTTACCCTAACTTGGGTATGCCCTGATTTTGACAAGCTTTGATTTTGACATGCCCTGTTTTTGACTTGGCAAGAATTGGAATCCGACCAATCAGGCTATTACTCTCAGAGATTAAATCTAAGACACTCAACAGACTCCCGGAGACTAAGTTTGGGACCCTCGGACCATTGGGGAACTTGGCCCCCTCGACTCCTCGAACCATATACGAAGCTCAAGCCCCTAACTCATTTTGCCATACATAAAACACTCACGTTTACTGGAAAGAGCATCTCCAGCAGTCTATCTATCCCTAATCCAACAAACGTATTGGAAGAGTTGATAAGAAAATAGTGCTCCAACAGTCTCTCTTTAACCTTCCCCTTTTCCAATAATTATTAGAACAACACAATAATTCATCCCAACCCTTCCTACATAAAGGAGGGGTTGTGACTCTCCCAATACTGCAACAGCAACTCTCCTAATAACGATGAAAGTGATATTGGAATATTTCTTTTAACTAGTTATTGAGAAATATTTATTGGAAGACTGTTGGAGATGCTTTGTATCACAATCATAATATTTTAATCCTTCTCGACCATTTTAACATAAAAACTTAACTTGACAATGAAAAGTGAGCATTTCAACACTCCTCACACGCAGGCTCGATCATACCACAAACAGTGGAAATGAGTCATTTATAACTATTTTATTTAATTACGTATGGCAAGATTTGAATTTGAGATCTGTGACCCTGATAAGTTCAATCTAGAAGTTAAACTAATAGGAAACGATAGTCAATTCATTTCTACTTCAACACTACCATTAGTTTTATTTGACCTCTCTACCTGAAATAAGTCAAAAAGAATATTCCATTGTTTCTTGGCATGGTGTGCTCCGGATTATTTATTTGATTATTCATGAAGTAAAAAAAAACATAACAACAAATGAACAGCTAAATATAATTACGTAAAGGAAAAAAATTAACTCCACACGTATAAAATTCAGCACGCTAGATGCAACATATGACATGACTCATTATCATTAAACAATTCAATCAATACATAGATATATCACGCTGATATTTAAGGAACTAATTTAGCGCTCCACCTTTATGGTCCATAGCTTATAGAATTTTATTGATAATGGACCTCACTTTAGTTAATACTTATCTATACTAGCTTATACCGGTTTGTAGCTTTTGCATTGCTAATTTCCCTCGAGGCTAGCAGGGGCGTGCAGCACCATGGTCTCGATTGTGATTCCCGGCCCGAATGCCATCATCACTCCCCACTCCGGTGCTTCACCGTCCAGCTTGGCCACCCGACGGTGGCGCAGCTCATCGAGCACGAAGATCACCGTCGTGCCGCTCATGTTGCCGAACTCGCTCAGCACGTGCCGGCTCGCCGCCAGCTTCCCGTCGTCCAGGCCGAGCACTCCCTCGATGTGGTCCAGGATCGCACGGCCGCCGGGGTGGATGGCCCAGAAAAGCTCGTTCCACTTGGCACTGACGCCAAGCGCGCCGAACGCGTCGATCAGGCAGCGTTCAACATTGCACCCAAGCAGCCGTGGCACCTTGTTGGAGATGTGGTATTCCATGCCGACTTTGTTGATCTCCATGGAGATGTCATCCTCGGTTCCCGGTATCGTGGTCTGCGAGGCGAAGGCCATCTCGAACAGGGGCCGCTCCACGGGGCCGACGGGGTCGGCGCCGATGATGACGGCGCCGGCGCCGTCACCGAACAGAGACTGGCCAAGGATGTTGTCCGGGCAGCCTCCCTCCGGGCCGTAGAAGGCGATGAGCGTGATCTCGGAGCACGCCACGAGGACGCGCGCGCCGCGGTTGTTCTCGGCGAGCTCCTTGGCGAGCTGGAGCGACCTGCCCCCGCCGTAGCAGCCGTGGAGGTTGAGCATGGTTCGGGAGACCGTGGGGCTGAGGCCCAGGAGCGACGCCAGGCGGCGGTCGGCGCTCGGGGCGCGAGCGCCGGAGTAGGTGCTGAAGATGAGGTGGGTGATCTCGGTGGCCGGGCGGCCCCATTCGGTGATGGCCTTTGCGGCCGCGGCCGCGGCTAGCTCCGGGACGGCGGCGGAGGCGATGTCCACGCGGGCGTCGAGGGATGGCAGCGTGCGGTCGGTGAAGTCCGGGTTGGCCGCGAGGAGATCCTCGTTGAGGTGCATGAAGCGCTGCTTGATGCCCGACTTCTTGCCTGAAATATATAGCCGCGCGCTCATTCATATTTGTTCCGATATTCTGAAACAAGACGAAGCAAGATGGAAGGAAACGGGATGCATGGATGCTTACAGATCCTGGTGAGCTTGGCCTTGAGGTCGGTGAGGTGCTCGCTGTTGGTGACGCGGAAGTAGTAGTCGGGGTACTCGTCCTGAGCCATGGACGTTGGCGGGTTCGCCGTGCCGATGCCGAGCACGGCAGCCGGTCCATCCGCGCGCTGCGCGCGCCTGATCTCGCCGACGACGGTTGCCGGAGCGCTCCCCATGGACGTCGACGACACCAGCAAGAGCTAGCTTGCTCACCCCTGGACTCTTAGCTAGGTAGCTGAGAGCCTGAGAGCACGTGAGATGTACGAGGTGCTAGGGATGTTCGCGTCTTCGTGGTTTGGACAAGCTGGAGGTGCGTTCGATTTATACCCGTAATCGTGTGTGCTGTGTGTATGGCGTGATGGTTTCGGGAATCGGGAGCGTTCCTCTGACAGCGACGTGGTGCCGCCGGGGACTGACTTGAACTGGTCAACCTCAACAATGATTTGGGCCGTGCATGGTTTGAAATGACGAGCTTCCTTTAATTTTGTACGTGACTACGTAGTCCATTTGTCAAATGGAAAAATATTAACGACCTCCTAATGCCCCTTAAAACAACAATCATGGAGGCCCAGACCCACCTGCGGTGATGACGATTGCCGCCGGCCCAGCATGGGCAGGGAACATTCAGCTCCGTCTCGCCCGACCCAGGGTCCTGGGGTCGGACACTCCCGACCCCTCGATGGCAAAACTCCCGCCTCGCCCGACCCACGATCCCAGGGTCGGATGTGCCCGACCCCTCGCCGCAAGGTTCTGCCTCGCCCGACCCCGGGCGTAGGGGGTCAGACTCATCCGGGCCCACAAGACAAGGGTCCGCCTCGGGCGCAGACCGGCAGACGAGGGCATGGATCTCGTGGGCCCCTCACCGATCTTGCCATAAATGCGCCGCGGCTCTGGCGCGCAGAAAGGCACCCGCGCCCCTCGACGTGACCGCTACAAGTACCCGGACCGAACACTGTAGCCACGACCGCACAGGCTACAGTGGCCGCAGCTCTCCCTGATTCGTCATAAGGCACTCATGGCATGCGCCGCCCGGCACAGGAGGGAGCTCCGCCCGTTCTCGCGCCCCGCGTATCCGGTGACAGGGACGCGACGTCTGTGTCCCTCGGACCATAAGCAGGACAACAGGGGTCAGCCGTCTCCCCCAATGTGCACAGTTGCCACGACCGAACACCATCATCATGCTTGGCGGCAGCCGTCGCCAGGAAGATCGTCGACAGGATCCAAAGACAGCCGTCCTCCTCCGGTGGACGCGCTGACAGGAGCCGAAGGTCGGAGCAGGAGGCGGCGACCCGGGGACTTGGTCCTTCTCCTTGTACTTTACTTTACTTAGCTTATCTCTTTTACTTCTCCACACACCCGGTTCACCTGTAACCCTGAGCCCTCCTTGCGCTATAAAAGGAGAACCAAGGACCCCAATACCAGGAGGACTCTCAAGCCAACAGAACCCACACACTCACCTCTAGAGCATCAGTGCACACCCAAGAGACTTGGGACCGGCTCCCTCTCTCGTCCGTTTGTACCCCCTACTACAGACCTTACGTGAGTAACACGAGCTGCTCCTCATACTGGACGTAGGGCTTTCCTTTCTCGAACCAGTCTAACCCCGTGTCCTCTCACGCCACCATCCGAAGCCTTACGCGCATAAAAGAAATTTACTAGCCGTAGTCTTGATCCACTAATCTTGACAACGACACCATTCAAAATGTATTTGAGTAAAATCATTTGGCATATGCATCCTATGATGGGTACGGTACAGCCAATCTTCTCTAACTTTAACCACCGGTTTGAAGGTTGGTCATTTGGAAATATGGTGCCATTGGATGTGCCGTAGAAGTATTTTCATACCATCTTCATATAAAAAGTGGAGGTCGAAGTTACGTTGGAGATAGTATAAATGTATAAAATTCAGTACATTTACAAACGTGAGAAGTATAAAGCTGATAATAACCACTTTTGACTACCGCAATAGTACTTCTTCCTTTTCAAATTAATTGCTATGTCGTTTTATATTTGTCCTAAGTCAAACCAGTCTGATTTTGGCAAATAAATACACAATATCAAGATATATTCGTGGTGTACCTAATGAAACTAGTTTGATGTTGTAGACATTTGTGCATTTTTTTTAATAAAATTGGACAAACGTAGAGACGTTTGATTATGACAAAGTTAAAGCGCCTTATTACAATTTTGAACAAAGGGACTAATAACTAAGACAATATTTGGGTAAAATATGTTTCATTTTTATCTTTTTTAGAATAAAATGGCAGGGACCCTTGTCCTCGTTCCTATAGAAAGGGAAAAGCTATCCATTGCCTGGGTGTTTTAGGAGCTCCCAACACCTGAATTTTGTACCGTCCAATCTAATGAAGTGTGGTGCTCATTCATTCGCTTTCCCGTCACCTGCTGCTACCCGCTGCCTCCTGCTGCAGCTGGCACCGCTCTCTGCCTTCTGCTGCAGCCTGCGCCGCTCTCTGCTTCCTGCAGCGCTCCAACCAGGAGGCAGTCATTTGAGCATCTGTTGCAAGCAGGCAGACAATGCTCCGACCAGGCCACGGTGACCGATTCTGAGACACCGTGCGGCCTCATGCTCGGCAGTGCAAGCTCAGTTGAAGGGAGGCAGTAGAGTTTGCTAGCATTTACCGTTTGAATTACATTAATTTACAGTGCTTTAGTTGGTGTAAATTATTTAAACTTGTCTTGTAAATGAGTTGCAATTTTTAATTTTGAAATCTAATTTGTATTTTTGCATTTGAGGGGTTTCTCACAGTTAGAAATAATTTGTTATCTGACTGACTATAGAAAAAATTTGTTTCAGTTGTTAATTTTACCTTTTGCATGTTATTTTTCCTTCTCTTTTCTGCATCAATTTATTTACTATGTGCTCTGTATAGTTGTTTTCTTTCTGCATCATCTGATCAGAATCCTAGAGTCATAATTCTCAGGTGACAGATCTGTTTCTAACACCTGATTTTTTTTCTACTTCAAAACCGGGTGTTACACCCTGCAAATCATCCGGGTGATTGTTGGCCCAATAATACCCGGGCGAGGAGTAGACACTCCCTATAGTAAACAATGCAATTTCCCGGTCTTTCACAGTTGGTCCTTGGTCGCGGACAAAGACGTACTCCACCCAAATTTTTATGTGAGGTTAGTCCAATTTTGCTGCAGCTCAGCTGGTTTCAGCTTGTATATATATAATTCATGAAACTGTGCATAAACAACATGCAGCCCGGCATCGGGTTTTGATTGGAGAGGTGATGGTGGAGTAGGCATGGTGGCCTCTCGCGGCTAGTGAATGAAGTAATCAGTCTACGTGTTCTTTGTAGTGCGTAGCTAGATGCCTAGATGGCTAGATGTGTAGCACATCTGGTAAATATTCACTAGCGATCCACGTATTAAAGCTATTTGCAAACAATATTACTGAATTCCACAAATAAAATATTAGCATAAGAACCATACACTGTTGGTAAAAAAATGGTGTAATATTCTGTCGTGTTTGGACTTCGGAGTTTGGACAGATAGGGGCTAGATTGTTGGTTCTCTGTCCGTGATATTGAATCCTAGGATTGCACTGTTTCAAGATTTTTTTAAAAAAAAAATTGGATTGCAATATTAATAGGATGGAGGGAGTGCATGTCAGTACATGGTGTTTGAATTGTGTCTCAGTGTTTGATCTTTATAAAAACAGTAAACACCTTACCTGAGGTTTCCAAAACAACGCTCTGCCCTTGGATTTTGGAGACCGGCTTTTGTAAAGTTTTACGTGCCTGTTGTTGGCATGGGCTCAAAGGTAGCCATTTGGCCCAACTTCTAATCAGGCCTTGCAGGCCATTCACACCGACGAGCGAGCCACATGTCCCCCTTGAAACAAATGTGGTCAACTGTTGTCTAACCCGAATAAAGTTTACAACAAAGTAAAAACACCTTAGTCATGGGACGCACTTCGTCGAGGAGGGCTGCAATGGTTGTTGTGCTGCGTGGAGGCATGGCCATTTATGTTGATTAGCTATGATATGGTATGGGACACGCTTGGACGATTTTAGGGCAGCACTTGAGTGAAAGCCATTGTTCGTTGACCCAATGGACCGATGACGGCGACACCTTCGGGTGTCGTACTCCTCCTGTGAGGTGTCTATCATGGCTGCTCCCCCCTGTGTTTTGGGTTCTTCTTGTGAAAACCTTGTCCATGCAGGACAGACGGTGTCGACGCGCGGTGGTGTCGTGCCCTCCTTGGAGGCGTCGTTTTCAAAGTTCTCATGTCTTCTCTGCTCAGTGTTAGTCGTGAAAATTGGTTTTGTCTATCCAGTTGTTCGTGGTCATGGCCTTAATGAGCGAGCTGATGAAGAAGTTTGATGGAATTACCTCTCATTGTTTGGAATTAGCCAAGCTCCGATAATACTCTTGCTCTACTTGGTGTGAAGATGGATCATCAAGAATCGACTTTATGAAGCAAGCCATGAAGGATGACTACTCGAACTGCAATTTGGAGGGATCCTTTTCTTTTTTTTGTTTTAAGCTACTTGTCTCTTACATGTGTTGGCGCTGTAACAGTGGCTACCTTTTGTAATAATTGTGGTCTGCTGCATCCTCTTTTGTGATTGTCTGAAGCTGGATTTTCATCCATTATCTAAAAATTATACGATTAAATTAAGGAAACTACGTAGGCCCTCCACCATCACCTGCCATACATGGCAATGATCATATCCATATTCCTTTTGGTACCATGGTAAAAAAAATATTCTTAGTTTGCTAAGAACGTATACGTATCTATACAAGCATTTTTTTAATTTTCTAGCTATCTATTTACTTTCCAAACTTTAGGAACCATTTGTCGCTTGAAAAGAACATGGTATTTATGAGTTCAATACGTACTAGAGTAAAAAAATTACATGGGAAGATAAAAATTATCACATATTGAGCAGCGCTGGTGCATGTTGCTTGTATGCTACTTGCACTTAGAAACGAATCCACATCTACTAATGCATGCACACTATTTAAGATAACAGCAATGTTTGCTAATAAGTCGGACTATGTGTATATTTTTCTCTAGCAAATCTTTTGCTTAAATAAAAAGGTAGAAATTTAATGAGTATTTTAGTTGAAGGAAATAATTAAGTCAAAATTATTTTTGTTTTCTAGCAAATGTGTAGACATCCAATAAGCCTAATAAAAAATTAGTGATAGAAATAAAAAAAATACCATGAGTTTAAAAAACACAATTGATTTTACCGTAGCAGCGCAGAATCATGGTTTTGCTGCGATCATTTGACAAACTATATGAAGAATTAACAATGATTTTTTGGTTATGAAGACTGCACTACCTCGAACAGCCCTTTATATTTCCAAAAGGAGTTGGAAAATTTGATTCCACCGAGTGTTCCATTCCAATGTTCTCCCTTCGGTTATATTAAATTGTTTCAGTGTTTGACCCATTCCCTTAATCTTGCCTGAATATTGTCTTAGTAAATATTATGCTAGCTAAATGGCTAGCGACTTTGGTATCATCGAAGAGGAACTCAACTACTCGTCGAGCGTAACCTCGGTACCCCTCGTGTTTACGTGACATGTCAAACTCCTCGGATGCATGCATGGTTGACCGGTTATTAAGTCATTCCCCAACAGCATCGGCGGCAAGTGGCATCCATGGTATGAGATCAGTAGCCCAGCCGAACGCACGTCGCCGTCAACGGAATGCTCCGACGAAACCAACCAACCGACACCCACCATTCCTAGTATAAATAGAGCACTTACGCCTCCAGCTTGTCTAACGCACCAAGACGCAAGCATCCCAAGCTCGCACTCATCTTACTAGCCCTAAGCACGCTAGAGCCCAGCAGCCACAGAGAGAGCGAGCAAGCTTACCAGGTTAACTGATCGATCGGTGTCGTCGACGTCCATGGGGAGCGCTCCAGCAGCCACCGCCGGCGAGATCAGGCGTGCGCAGCGCGCCGATGGACCGGCTGCCGTGCTCGCCATTGGCACGGCGAACCCGCCAACGTCCATGACTCAGGACGAGTACCCCGACTACTACTTCCGCGTCACCAACAGCGAGCATCTCACCGACCTCAAGGCCAAGCTCACCAGGATCTGTAAGAAACCATGCAGCTCGTTTCCTTCCATTTTGCTTCGTCTTCTTTCAGATTATCGGAACAAATATGAATGCGCGGCTATATATTTCAGGCAAGAAGTCGGGCATCAAGCAGCGCTTCATGCACCTCAACGAGGAGCTCCTCGCCGCCAACCCGGACTTCACCGACCGCACGCTGCCGTCCCTCGACGCCCGCGTGGACATCGCCTCCGCTGCCGTCCCGGAGCTAGCCGCGGCCGCGGCCGCCAAGGCCATCGCGGAATGGGGACGCCCGGCCACCGAGATCACCCACCTCATCTTCAGCACCTACTCCGGCGCTCGGGCCCCAAGCGCCGACCGCCGGCTCGCGTCGCTCCTGGGCCTCAGCCCCACGGTCTCCCGAACCATGCTCAACCTCCACGGCTGCTACGGCGGGGGCAGGTCGCTCCAGCTCGCCAAGGAGCTCGCCGAGAACAACCGCGGCGCGCGCGTCCTCGTGGCGTGCTCCGAGATCACGCTCATCGCCTTCTACGGCCCGGAGGGAGGCTGCCCGGACAACATCCTTGGCCAGGCTCTGTTCGGTGACGGCGCCGGCGCCGTCATCATCGGCGCCGACCCCGTCGGCCCCGTGGAGCGGCCCCTGTTCGAGATGGCCTTCGCCTCGCAGACCACGATACCGGGAACCGAGGATGACATCTCCATGGAGATCAACAAAGGCGGCATGGAATACCACATCTCCAACAAGGTGCCACGGCTGCTTGGGTGCAATGTTGAACGCTGCCTGATCGACGCGTTCGGCGCGCTTGGCGTCAGTGCCAAGTGGAACGACCTTTTCTGGGCCATCCACCCCGGCGGCCGTGCGATCCTGGATCACATCGAGGGAGTGCTCGGCCTGGACGACGGGAAGCTGGCGGCGAGCCGGCACGTGCTGAGCGAGTTCGGCAACATGAGCGGCACGACGGTGATCTTCGTGCTCGATGAGCTGCGTCGTCGTAGGGCGACCAAGCAGGAAGGGGTAGAAGCACCAGAGTGGGGAGTAATGATGGCGTTCGGGCCAGGAATCACAATCGAGACCATGGTGCTGCACGCCCCTGCCATCCTCGACGAAAATTAGCAATGCAAACATCAAGAGAAGTGCAACTTCTACGGAGTATACAACCCACTAAAAAACATCAACTGAAGTATCGAGTTGGTCCTGATATAAACCCTCCCTAAGAGTGTATTGTGTTTTTTTAATTTCTCAATAATAAGTCCATATGTGGATCTAGTGTTACATTAATTTCCTATATTTTTTTCTTAGTTCATTTTTTTGTGATGTTTGGATTTCATAGACATTTCGGTACTAATAAACTTCGCGGGGCAGGACACTTGTGGGTGCATGTATGTTGTGTATGACTGTATAATGTATATCATCCTTTTGTCACAAAAACAAACATAAAATTATAAAGCATAAGATTAATTTTTTCGATGGTAGCTTCATTTTTTAAAAAATTTGATACTTTCTATAGATAAGCCAATTCAAAAGCTGTGCCAAACCGATATATAGCCCTGTACCTCGCGAGTTTTCCCCAAGCTACA
Source organism: Setaria italica (assembly GCF_000263155.2). Taxonomy (NCBI): domain Eukaryota; kingdom Viridiplantae; phylum Streptophyta; class Magnoliopsida; order Poales; family Poaceae; genus Setaria; species Setaria italica. The sequence goes on along the minus strand of NC_028451.1, from coordinate 41,126,646 downwards.
GTAGCCACAGGCGATTTCGAAGGCGGCTTCGTCTTCCCCCCGTCGATCCGCCGGGCCTCCTCCCCTCCGGCGGCCCTCTGGGCGGCGGAGCGGGTAGGGGAGCCCGGCACCTTAGCGGGAGGGCCCTGTATAGCTGTAGATGTAGGTCTACTAGCTCGTATTTACCGGCGATGGCGTGCGGATCGTCGTCTATGGTCATCTTTCTCCTGTGCCTCTTCGGCGGCGGCGGCGGCGTCATCCCCGGTGAGCAGGGAGCGAGGTTAGTTGACCTCTACCTTTTAGCGTACGGGGTAGAGTTGTGGTCTTTCCCCTTGTTGGGGTCTTTGTCTGGTTGGCTGGCGGCCTCGTCGTCGGCCGTCCTGGACTCCTGCTCCGGCGTGTTGGCGTCGGGTGCGGTTCCTCCATCGTCCATGGTGCGAAGTTCGCCGACGTTCGTTCAGTGGATGAAGATGCGTCCCAGAGGGTCTGAGGCGCTGGATCTTGCGGCTTACCAAAAGTTTGGAGTCTCCGGCGATGGTGATGGGTGGATTTGGCTCCGGTCTGGTTCCCAGGCGGAGCAGTTCATCGGAGAAGAGGATGAGGACGTCTATGTAATTTCTTCTTCTTTAAGGGTCCTTTATGTAAAAGGGGGATGTACTAGATGTACCGTGCTTCATTAATATAATCTACCCTGTTTCGCAAAAAAAAGAAAAAAACTGTGCCAAACCGGGTCTCGATTAATGTGTACTAGTTCTTTAAGATTTTAGTTGGTGTTTCAGTTCAAGATTTCAATGTAATTCTTCTGTGCAATGCTCCAGATCAATACTATAATGGATAATAAAACACTTTCCCGTTTGTTTAATCACTTGTCTAACTTTTTTCCTCGTGATTTCACAATGTCTAACTCTGAACGGAGCTGTGTCATACAATAAAACCCTGATGTCTCCAGGTTACAAAAGAGTTCATACATACTACATTCATAATATTTACAGCATGTACACAAGGTATATGGTTATACAGTTATGAATTCCGTCAACCACAGTCCAAGTCCATGATCCCAAGGATTTGCACAAATATGAGCGGTTGGGCACATCTGCTCTGCAGCATCAAGTCAAAGAGATTTGTACTTTTCGATGAGATGGGATGCGTGTAAACGTGAGGTCGGAGTGATGGTGCACCCCAGGTTCCGGAGGTAGGATATCTGCATTTGGATGCACAGGGACCAAGAGTTCAGTTTCGTCTGATAAGAGAGAGGGATGGAGGGAGAGCTTCAAAATGCCCAGGTTCCGGAGAGAGCTTGAAAATGAACAGGCAGCATGAAGAGCACTGACGGACAGAAATGTGATTCCAACAAACTAACAAGTTGATGCATCTAATCACAAAAAAAAAAAAGAGCATTGAAAACGAGATGAACAGAGAGTTAGCTGACCTGCTTGGCTGTGGGTTCCGACGAACCCATGGAATTCTCTATCCTCTGCTTTTGGAAATGTTCCTGAAACAAAAACACAAACTGACATAAGTCACAAAAAGGTCTCCCGAAGAACAGATAAACGACTCCACTTTCGTAGCAAAGGTGCCTCCTTAATATTAAGAATGCAAGATATTTGTGATGGCCCAAAATCTTGCCTGTCTTTCTCTCGTTAATTGGCTACGCTTCTCAATAGGAATCTGTTCCCACTTGATAACCTGAATTTCACATTATTGCATTATTTATTTTATTTATTATAAGGAAAACAAACAGGATTGTCAAGGTGTAATACTGAGAATAATAACTAAACTCACATATTGTGCGTAACCAAATGCTTCATCACCACTTAGGAATGACTTCAGCTTTCGCAAGACATCCTGGATAAGAACTCATCAGTTTTTTTTCCCCAGGTTAAGCTCTCGAATGCAAGAGGGAACTTTTGTGTAAACAAAATGTACACATTAATTAGCTACGTGATCTTTTACTATTACAGAAGATGACAAACAACAGTGCCAGCAAGAACACAACAAACAACGACAAAGAACAGATTAATTGATAGGAGAATTAATAAGTCAGGTGATGTTTTGAGATGGGAAAGAGGACAAGAAGTCACCTTGCGCTTGTACCCTTTACCCCGTAGGCGTTCATCAATCACAAAACTGATCTGAAAAGTCAAGCATACATCCAACATGAAATAGCCATATAGGGGCACTGGCAATCGCAAAGCTTCAGAGTTTCAATGTCACAAACTTGCAATTGCAATAAAAAAATCTTGCAATCGCAAAACTGCAACAATGGAAGGCATCACAGAATCCTAGCCTGCTGATAGCTAACAGCCTAACCTCATTCAGTTCTCCCCCAGATGTTCATGTACAATGAAGAATACAGTACCTTATCAAGCAATCTATTTGGATTTTGAAATGCCTGCTTCTTGCCCCAATGATGAAATATATGTGAGACTACCGATCTATCATCAATGTCAAACCTATAAACAGATTAATGAATCAAGTGAAGCGAGGGAACAAATGTAAAGTAATGTAGCAAAGCTAGCTCTGCATGAATGTGATGAATCTGTTATTCAGGAACTGAACTGATTGTGCAAAGGAGAAATAACTTCTTTAGGCACTAGAAAACTCCAACTACCCACAAGCAAAGTTAAAAATGAAATATCAGATAACATAAAGATGATTTACCTTCTCAAGAAATCATTAGCAAGGCATGACTGAGCCAGTTCTGGACAAGGCGAAGTTTCGTTCTGTTCCATAATAGGCTTTCCAATTGATGTATCCCCTTCCGGACCATCAAAAGGAACATTCCCTGAAGGCTGTTCTGGAATTTTTCTGAGAGTCTCCTCGCCCTGCAAGTTAACAAAAGAAAAAACTGTGAAGAATTATGTACATATAAGATACAACATGAGTATGACTGATGATGAAAGAAGTAAACAAATAGGCTTGTATTGGGATTTTTAACAGTAAGGAACAGAGGATAATTTGAACTCAGGAAAGTCCTTTGGCTAGGGATGAAAGTGAGTGAAATATCCCTATTGACTCATCCTAGTTATTTTAGTTACCAATTATATGTACAAATAATTAGGTGGAAATTGAGTGGCATGGGTTTTTGGTCGACCCACTTGCATTCTTACCTTAGCCATCAATAAAATAAGGAAATATGTTACTCATATAGGAAAGGAGTAGACATAGTAAAACTAGATCCCAATGTATTGCTCACCTGCACCTCTAGAAGGTGAACAGGAATTTCCCTGAGGAAACGTGAAGGTTGCAGAAGCTGTAAACAAATAGAGTCAGAAAAATGATATTGCTTAAACATAAGCATCAATACACAATAACCTACCTGACGATTAGAGTCAACTGTAACATGCAAAATGTACAACTTTTTCCGAGCTCGTGTCATCGCAACGTAGAATAGCCTTCTCTCCTCCTGAAAATTTTGAACAATTCACCAAGTATGTACATTAAGGACATACATGTGATTATTTTTTGAACAAACCTCTAGTGTGCTTCCAGCTTCTTTCACAGTGCCATTGTACTCATGCAACAAAGGAATTTCCGAATCATTTGCCTGTACGAAGAAGGATTTAACATCAAAATACCTTCTTGACAAATTCGCATAGTTTTTTTCTCTCAAATATGTAGGAGAGCTGTGCATCATTGCATTAAGATAAATTAGCATAGTTGGCAGTTGCTGATACTATCAGTATACATGAAACAGACATTTATTATGATAAAGCCATAAATTAGTGCATTGTTATTTGAACTCATCATTGACCTTCAATACTTTGCTGTGTGTCACCAAATTATGGGGGAAAATTGTTAGCATTCTATCAGTTCTGTTGGTACATTTGCCCTGTACATGTGATTACTTTGCCACACACTGTTTGGAAAAAAAAACTCTGCCAAGCCCATCTAGACTCCACCTTAGGCCTCCTCCAACAATAACACCCCAGCTAGCTCATAGGAATCCAACTCATCATTTTGCTTACTTGAAAGAGAGAAGATGAGGAGAGAAGGTGTACTATCTCTTCTTCAAGAGCTAGCTCAGAGAAAAAGTAGGCTCCACGCTTTGTTGATGAGAGAGATTGTAAACCCAAGATGCTTTGAACAATGTGCTATTAGACAAACCATTGGAGGTGTAATCTTTTTGCTATCTCTTGTATGAGATGGACAAAGCTAAGAGCTAATGCACTAGCTCAACCATTGGAGGCAGCCTTCGCACATAATCACCACTAGACCCGTAGACCGTCTAGGTGGCTGCCTTGCCTGCCTGTCTAATACTACATATGTGACAAAGTATTGGTATTTTTATGTAAGCTCCTCCTAAAGAGTGAAGAAAATACCTGCACAATGAACACAACATCCCACTCCAAACCTTTTGACTGCAAATTGAAAAGGAAATATCATCATTTATCGTAGCGTCACAGGATTACCTAATGACACAGCAAAACAATACTAATTGATATCAAGAGATAAATAACCTGATGAATAGTTGTTAATGTGATCGAATTCTTATTTTCCTCCTTTCGAGATCGAAAATTTTCAGTTTCCCTCAAAGATATATAATCGATAAAAGCTTGAAGTGTAGAAGCACAGCCTTTCTCCTCGGTCTTGCTGCTCTCCATTGTACTAGAAAAATGTGTTGACAAGAATTCAGACACATCATCCATTAAAAACTGAAGAACCTGCACTGATCCAACAAAAGCTGATGTCACTTCTTGTGTATGCCACATCCAGAATGATTTAAAATAATTTCTCCAACCTAATATTTTCTGAAACATAAATGTATAAAATAAGTGCACAATAGGGTTTGAACTTACTGATCTGATATCACTATCTTCATTTAACAATTTGCCATTGTCAACATCAACAACTGCACGTTTTTCAAGGAGATATTTCTGCCAAAGAAATGGAATAAAAAATTTAGCAGAGATTGGATAAAAAAACAGATGCAAATATTTAACAAAGATTAGCAGTGGTAAGCTAAAACTGCCTCAAGGTTTGGTAGGACAAGAAGACAAGCAATGTTGAGCATCTCCTGATACTCAGACTGCACAATATTCCGAAACAATGTTTGCAACAGGTAGAAACAATGTTTGCAGTGAAATTTTAAAATCTCCAACAATTGGCCATTTTCATGGGAGATGCACCCCACATAGGAGGAAGTTCTGAACAGCTTTGTTGCCAAGGAGAGGGAACTCAAATTCATGATTCATGACCTCAATTACCAATAACATTCTATCCATGAATAGGCTACACAGATGTCCCCATTGGTACAAGGATATTCATGACAAGTTTATTGTCAACCCAAAAATAATATGTAGGTCTATTGCATAACTTTGTATTTTGTACAGCATAAATAATTTACACTAGGTGCCTAGCATGATTCATTGTAGACCAAGTTTCAAACTATGCATGGTAAACAATAATGTCACAATGACCGAATCCAACATTATGGTGATATGGTTTAGAATGACAAGCTAGTAAACGTGCATGGTGCTTTGCTAGATGATTGATTCCTCCAATCGTTTAGCGTTTTATGATAGGGTCCATCCTGCCTAGGGATGACCAGGAAATCTTGATGGGTTCCAATCTTGGTTTTTAGTCCACAGGCACACTACCAGGAGTCTAGGACTAAAGTTCTGCCCATGCAAATGTAGTCCAACAACTTGTTCTCTTGTTTGTTAGTTCACCAAGGCATGCATTCTTTTTCATTTTATTTGGGCCCTGTTTGTTTGAGCTTATCTGAGAATCGATTGTCTGAGAATCTGCTGTCGAGAGAATCTGCTAGCTGGATAAGCTGGGAGTTTGGCAACTCTGATTAATTGTAGCTGATTATATGTTCTGAGTGTAAAATGACCTGTATACCCCTATGACTGATGTAGCTCATTTGATTCATGAGTGCATGACTAGCTGGATAAGCAGGTAGTTTGGCAACCCTGATTATTTGTAGCTGATTATCTGTTTCTGAGTGTAAAATGACCTGTATACCCCTATGACTGATGATAGCTCATTTGATTCATGAGTGCATGATTTTGACAATATTTTTGAAGTTTGTGAAACACAAATTTTAATAAAATAATTACTAATACATTCCAAGTCATTGAACTACATTCCAAGTCATTGAACTAGCCAAGTCATCCCAAATCATTGAAATACCAATTAGTTCAACAAATAATCACCCATGCGAACCCTAGCGCCAGAGAGGGAGGAATGGGAGGGAGAGCGAGGGTATCAGGGGAAAAATCAGGAAGATTACTCATACCGCGGGGGGCTAAGCGCGGTGCGATCCTAGGCATGTCGCAGTGGGGGAAGGGGCATCGCGGCGCGGTAACGCGCGGCTGCCGCGGCCCGTTCTGTGGGATTCTCACGGTTGGCTGCCGCACCGCGACCGCAACACCAAAACAAACAGGGCCTTGGTCTCATGGGCAAAAAGGCATTACCCAATGATGACAGGAATGGGTGGAAAGCCATGCCCAAATTGCCATCTAAACCCTGCTTCACTGAACTTCTATTGTTGTACTGCAGAATGATCTCATGATTTCATTACATGAATTAAATTATTACATCATGAAGTCTGAACTAACTGCACATATAAACTAACAGGGATAAGCTATTTACTGTTTTAAAAAAGAACTTTTCCTTTAAAGGCATTTATTCTGTCCCAACAATTCACAGATCATAAATGAAAGTGAGAAACACTACACTAAAGTCGGCAGTTCATTGAATACATTGCAACAAGTTAGCTAGTACCTGAGGTAGCATGTCTCCTGCAGAGGAAATGATGACTGAAACTGATTGTTCCTGTAACATTCAAATTTTTTAAAAAAATTATAGCTCCTGAAGAACTAACAAAAAGATAATATGAACCTTTTAAACAATACAAGCATATTTTAGGGAAATAAAGTACTACTATAACCATTGATAATTGCTCAAATTTTGTACGCCCTCCGATCCCAAATACAAGTCCATTTGGACTCGGGTCTTGGGCACAAGAATTAAGGTAAAGAGGTACAGTAACCCTATTGCCCATCAATTATTGCTAGAGTTAAGATAGCTGGCAAGTTTACTGCAATTATTAGGGTGCATTAAAGGATGGGGCACACATGAAAGATTGAAACAAAATGTTGCATTGGAGTCGTTATGGACTAATATTTGCTGCATTCGGAAGAAGGCTAAATGGACATATATTTCGGATCAAACAGAATAAGATTTTTTTTCTCAAGAACTCAAATTTGAGATCTAAGTCTACTTTCTAATTTTTATAGATGTTTATTTTCTTTATGAATCATTTTTCCTTTTACTTAATATGTGTGGATTTAGTAACACTGTAGGTACAAATGCCCCATACCCTCTCAACAAGTTTTGATAGGCTATCCAAGGTCGATAAAACCTTACGTCCTTGAGTAATCTGGGCCCTACAGTCAACAAAATGAGAATCATAATAAAGTCGTACTGCACTCAATCCTTGAGCATGAAAATAACATCAATAACAATAGCTCGTAAAGAAGAAAGGTGGTAAGACTAGCATCAAAATGGGAATTGGTCGATGGTTGTACTCAAATGGGAGGCAGTTCAGCAGTTGGGCTGCTCAAAGCACACGCAACATGCATATCAGCATACACAATAATCATCCCCGTATAATAATGAGAGCATGCATACATGGTTCTTTTTTCATTAACAGGTTTCATTTCAAAGAACAATTAATTTTAATTAAAAGAAAATTGAATATAATGGCTCCCCCCCCAAAAAACAACTATATGCTAGATGTGCAAGTTCGATTCTTGTAATGCATGCATCTCATGATTGCTGTCAAGCAGCTAGCAACCATTTGTCACTCCTTGAGCAGAAAGAGAGAAAAATAAAAAAGTGTGTATAAGGATCATCAGATAGAAAAATAACACAATTGGCAGTGAAATTATGATGTTTGAGAACAGTAAGTAAACAAGGAAAAGAGAACAACCTTTTGAAGGTACCAGAGACCTTTGCACTGAAGATGTCAGTAGCAGCGGATATAAAACTACACTTTCTAGCCAGTGAAATCTTTTCAACATGATCTATAATCTGAAAGTTAGAAAGCACCGAAAATTTATCAAATTTATGCAGATTGACATACCAAAGGGTACAAAATTAGAAGAATTAAATTGGGTAAAAGTTGAACCTTCTTCTTTTCTTCTTTGTCACTAGGTAAAAGGGCCTTGAAGGCTTGACGCCATGGGCCATCGTCACAGCCAGGTAATGTGGTTCGAAGTATTGCCATGATAGCTTTGATCACCTAGAATAATTGCATGGCAAAGCACCAACATTGTCACATAACTGATAGTATGCAGAGGATTATTGCCGTCTTTGCATTCACAGGTTTGTTACGTAATTATTAAATAATGGTGAAATAACAAGTACTGTTGCTTCCCTACCCATATATTAAAATGAAAAGATGAGATAAGCTTAGGATTTGTTAATGAAAAAAATGCCAAGCTCAGGCCAGCCATCTTTTCAAGACAAACGGTAAGGCAAACAAAAAAAATAATATGCAATAAATTCTGGAACAATAGAGAAACAATAGCTATGTGACTATTTCTTACAGCAATCCAGTCAATACAAGTATATAGATATAATGTATCAGTATTTTGTGTCAAGAACTAAAAATAACATATGAACATGTAAAATTGTTCGAGGAAGTTCTTTGCATTCCTTACAAGATAAATAAAGGTCGCTAATTCGGAAAGCATATGAAATTTGCAAGCTTTTGAAAATGTTACTGGCACCAAGGACTATAAAATTGATAGCTATGAAGGAAAGACAGAAAACCATGAGAAATTTCTACTCTGCAATGAATGTCCGAAGTAAACTAAATTCAGATACCTTCTTTCTGTAGAAAGCAACACCATGGACATTAAAGGGAATTTTTCTGTTGCGGAATGCCACTTGGAACGCTTTTCCAGTTATCTATGTAGGAGAAAATTAGGTCGCAACTTGCAAGCATAACCAAAATATACTCCAAAATCAAAATAGATTACAAAAAACTTTCAACCTGTCTTCGGTACAGGACAGCAATGTTGCCAAAGTTACAGCTGTCAGCTGAAGTAGACGTAGTTTCAATAATTTTGTCAATAACAAATGCACATTGAGAATCTTCACTGTGGCACTCCTTCACAGTGATCTATGCAAAGTTAAAGATTATATAAGTAAATAAAAAAGGTGATGCAATAACAAATGGTAACAATTAAGGATACCTTACAACCAGAAGGGTTATCAGTCTCAACAAGCTTATGATGATGCCGTTTAGTGTTGTTGTGAATTAGAGCGGTTGCTGCTTCAACAATTGCACGTGTGGAGCGGTAGTTCTTGCTCAACCTGATCTGCAGTCATTGGCATATCAAGCTACTTAATAGAAAAAAACAGGACTAAGATAACTTGAAAGTTCCCATGCAGAAAATGGCACAACCCTGTTACCTCTTTGTGATTTGGGAAATCTCTACGAAATGAATCGAAGCCAGATACATCAGCACCATTGAAACTGAAGATGGACTAACATAAGACAAGACAAAGTAATTCAGAAACCAAAAGTTATAGGATGTTAGATGTATATCAAATTTGTGTACCTGATCCTCATCACCAACAATAGTTATGTGATTGTGGGAAGCTAGAATCTTCAGAAGACAGTATTGCATAGCACTGGTATCCTGAAACTCATCAACTACTACTGCCTGCCACATATCCTGGCACTCTTTGCATACTGCACAGGCAAGGAACACACCCTTTTAATCAACAAGTCATCAAAGTAAATGATGTTCTGACATTTGAACTGAAACTATCAAACTACCTTCAGGAAACTTCGTGAGAAGAGTTATGGATGAGTTTATAAAATCATGGTAATCAAGAGCATTACAAGATATTAATATTTCATTGTAATGCCGAAGAACAGAAGCCTACACAAAAAAAAAATGCAGGCAAACGTCAATTTGGTCATCAAAATGAAGTATGAAAAAAATGAATTACACAAAGTAGGAGAGCTTACTCCTGTCAAGTCACCCTTCTTTTCATACTCCTCTGGAGTTCTTCCTGAAGCTTTTGCCTTTAAAGAAAGGTGGAAAGATACGATAAAAAAAAATGCAACTACCATAAAGGTTAAAATGGCAACAAAACAGGCCACATTGTGGATGTCAAGTTTATTTTTCCTGAAAACCCCTAGAGACAACTGCTTCCAGACAGACCACGTTGATTGGTTTGATCCACAAGGCTCCAGTGTGGTAGACATTCTAATAGCAAGCCCAACAGCATAGACCAATATGTTCCACGATGAATAGTGCACAATATGAAGCTCCTCACCATGACTATAATTCAAGCACATGAAGTGAACAGCTTATGTTCAGGATATAGCTAAATACGGTCCACAATTAAGGATGTCATCCTAACTACAGTTTCTTTTACTGTTTCTGAGAAACTTGGAGTGATCCATTACTGCATTTGGCTTTCTATGCCTCCAGAACAATATCTTGGAAGCACACTAAAGTTCCTTTAATATTTTTGGCTGTGCATTTGTGGCAGCAAGGTGGAAATTAGCCGACAGAACCTTGCTGCGCAACTTTAAAAAAAGGTATAACAGTAAGAAAATGTGAGTGTGACTGCCTAGTCCCTTTGATAAACTCCTATGTAACAGTGCAAAGAGAGCATTGGAAACAAATATTTCTGATGAAATCATCAAAAGTAGAAGGCACCTGTGCAATAAACTTCTGCCACTTCTTAGCTTTGTCCTTGAAAGAACCTTTTATGTCCCCTTCATACTGTTTAGTTGATTCTTCAGCACCACTTCTTTTGTCATTTTCCAATAAACGCTCCGCTTCGATAACGGCTCTTCGTTGTTGTCCATGTCCATAGATTATGAATTCAGATGTGCGGCCTAGCCTTCAAATGGCCATAAAGGAAAAAATGAAAAATATTAAATAATGTGTACATAATCCAAGTGTTCAAGTAGCTGCAAAGTGAGTAAGCTTGATAAACTGTAAGGAAGAGCAAGGTATTAAAAAGAGAGCATAAAGAAGAAACAAGATCGTGACATTAGATGGTGTTATATACTGAGACATTGGAGTGCACAGTTATCTACTATAAGCAGTTTGATAAATCTTCAAACTGATCATGATCATCTTTGTATCTCGAACTTTTGATTGATTATCATCCCAATTGAAAACCAATCTAAGTTAATCTTGATAAGAATAGTTTACATTGTTTGCAGTTTTTTTTTTGTGCAAGCTCCATTCCATCCGGTAACTTTCATATTTATCCAACGCAAGTTTTGTACATCAGTGATTTCATTAATAATATGAGGCAATTCAGTTGGTTGAGCAGAAGCGTACAGAAATCTGTTGTACTATAAAGTATACTACAACCAGAAAAGACATACTTTTCAGCATGTGTCCTGCAAAGCTGCAAGCAGAATGAGTGAAATGTGCTTATTGCAATCTCCTTGGCAACTGCCTTTCCCACCACTTTCCCTATCCGATCCCTCATTTCTGAGGCAGCAGCTGTGGTGAATGTCATAGCGAGAATGTTTGATGGTGGAATTCCCTAGTCATGAGAAGGAGATTTACGGTTATGTGAGTTTAGAATGTCATTACATATTACGTATATAGTGATTATATCAGACAATAACCATACCTCTTTGAGCAGTGTGAGCACCCTACCAACCATTGTGGAAGTCTTTGGGTCATGCCAGTTACAGGGGGGTTAGTATATACCAAAGCATGGAACTAGTCACAAGATTGTAGGAGTTCCAACAGGTTCAATACAGTTCAGTTAAACTTAAATGGCGCATTTTGCAAAATCCAAAACATAATAATATATGTGAATCACCCACAGACACAACACATGCAACCATTTTAGAGAGATCAAAAGCAGATGCAGACAAAAAAAACCATGGTTGTCAGTTCATCTACAATCATTTTATCGTTTGGAAGAATAAAGCCCAGGCGATGTAGTTTAGTACTTATTTGGTATAATTTTGTCACAGTGAATCACACAATCTGGGTTTTGGTAACATTTCAAATCAGTGTTTACTTTGCTTATTTACTTGTAGCAGCTACATGAACAAAAGGTATGGATTTTTTTTTTACATTCGTGTTGTGTATTACTCTTGATCTGTTAAAATGATTCTGTAAACATGTCAAACCATGCATAAAATTTACCTCGACAGAGGAAAGCAACTGAAACAATTGGACACAGTTGAACTTTATAATCAAAGAATATATATTGAAATTAGGGTAATCAAGTGGTGGCAAGAGTTAAACTATATTTCATATATCTATAATATTGAATGCTAAGAAAATATAATAAATACACTCTGAATACACAAAAGATAAAATGACAAGTATGTATACCTTTCCACTTCCTGGACCAGCAACAATCATTAGTGGAACAGTCACATCACTACATGCAGCCTCCCTCTGCCTATCGTTCAAGGAGTGCAAATATTCATAGTACTTTTTTGGAGCACACCCTTCATCACCCTCTATTTCTAGTTCCATATATTGCATCTCCTCATTGCCCTTGGCAGCAGAAATGTCAGCATGCCCCTCATGGATGGTGGCATCAACCTCCCCATAGAATGCATCAGCAAGCTAAACATATCCGAAGAGAAAATGAATCAAATGAACTCAGTTAGAAACTTGATTCCAAACCAAACCTACTCAATTCAATTTCTAGTTATACTGATCCTCTTCCTCAGTCCTAGACACAGGAAACAAGAACTGCCTGATGTCCTACAAGTCTACAACTATTCATCATTTCATTCTATGAGGTTAAGAAAAAAATATGTACCTCTTCGGGCCCCATTGCAATGGAAATTACTGGAGAAACTGAAGCATCACCACATAATGCTATCAAGCCATCTTTTTCCTCCATCTCCATCATAGCCTCCTGACACTTGTGCTCCTCGCTAACGGCATTGATCTTCCAGAATGAATCTTCAAACTGAATTCATCTCAAAAGAAATTGAACACATAAATTTTCTTACAAATCAAGCACCTCAACCAAATCTGAGTAGCATTTCAAAAGATAATGGATCCCAAATTCTCCACATTCATTTCCCTATCTTCCCCTGCCATATATCAATAAACATGAATTTTGTTATGCTTCACAGGTTTTTCCTGACTCCCGTTTCAGTTAAAGAAACAAGACTTTAAGGAAGTTACTCCAGTGCACTCTCATATTTAAAGGATGTTCCCCAAATCTAAAACAATTCAATGCACTGTACAAAAACTTCCCAATTTTTCTCTACTGACACTGATCCATGGAACCAGAAACAAGCCTTATGAACAAAAAATACTCTCATACCTCCCCACCCTCCGCTGTGATGGAAATAACAGGAGGAAGTGAAGCATCACCACAGGACAGCACCAAGCTCTCCTCCTCCTCCTCTTCCTCCTCCTCCTGCTGTTGCTGCTGCTGCACCGGCTCCTCCTTCACCCCTTCCTGGCTCTTTGCATCAGACTGGGCATCAAACTCCTCGCAGACGGCATTCACCTCCTCCCAGAATGCATCCTCCAGCTGAATTCCACCCACAATAGGGAGCAATAATGTGAGTTCATTTTCAAAAATTGAAACTAACAGCATACAGATATTCCCATTCCAAAGCGAACCCCATTTCAACAAACATTCAAACAACAACTTCCCCCCAATGTCTCAGCTCTCCGCATTCCCTTAAAATCTAAACAACTCCGCATTCGTAAATGAAATGCACCCCCACGATCCGTAACCCCATTTCCAGGCGCATCATGAAACCAAAGACGTACCGTTGCTACCTCTGCTCCGGCGTCGTCAATCATCGCCGCCACCGCGGCAAGCGGCCCTTCACTCGTCCCCTTATCCTCCTCCGCCAGCTTCTTCTCCTTCTCCTCCTTCCTGGCCGTGGATCGCGCGTGCTCCTCGCAGATGGCGTCCACCTCCCGCAATAATGCCTCGTCCATGTCATCGTCGTCGGCCAGAAGGAACCCGCACGGCCTAGGCGCCTTCGGGAGGGGAGTGGCGTACCCGTACCCGCTCGTCTCCCCGCCGCCCCGCTGCTCCAGCGCGTTGCCGGTGACGTCCGCGAGCGGCCGGCGCGGAGGCGGGCATGGGGATGGCGATTGCAGTGGGCGCTTGCAGGGGAGGAGTGGGGAGGGGTTGGGAGCGCCGCGCGGGTGGAGGTGGTGAGGGGAGGCATTCTCCTTCCAGCGGGACATGGTCGCCGGCCGCCGCCGCCGAGGGTTTGGATGGGGAAGCGGGCGGGTGGGCGGGCACGGGTCGTTTTCGACCTTTTTGAAAGAGGAAGGAGGGGGTTTCAAATGGACTCACATCAAATTTGTCGATTTTGCTCCAATATTTGAATTTTCAAACATTAACATTTTTTGCTGAAAGTCTTAAAAGGAAGTAGCGGCTGTCGTGAAAAGAAATTTTAAAAAATGTCGTTGTCCAAATGGATCATGGATGGCAAAGGGTAATCTTTGGTATTATATTTGATAGTTTAAATTGAGACATCATAACATATAGCGGTAGTTTGTCCAAATGTAGCTATGCATTAGCTTTTGGTATGAAAAAATGTGGAAGGCCAACCGAGATAGAGATGGTACACATCCTGAAGTACGGAAATAGCAGGAATTAGTGAAACATCGCCGCAGTACACATCTATGGAGAGCCTCTTGACCAGCTTTGGAGAGCATTGTGTTTGGACAACCAAAATCGCTGCGCCAGCACTGTAGCATACTGTAGTGTTTCGTTTGTATTTGTGAATTATTGTGCAAATATTAACTAATTAGTCTCAAAAGATTCGTCTCGCAAAGTACAACCAAACTGTGCAATTAGTTTTTGATTTCGTCTACATTCAGTACTCCATGCATGTAGCGTAAGTTTGATGTGATCGGGAATCTTCTTTTTGCATAGTGCTAAAGTTGGGATTTTGGGGTAACTAAACAAGGCCGGCCTTTAAGATTTATGGAGAGCGTTCTAACCAGCTCTAGGGATCATGTTGTGAAAGATTATGTCAAAGACCTACGTATCAGTCTTACACTAATGTCACTCAGCGTGTTAAAGAATGCCCTTTCTAATAAAAAAAATACATGTAGGATATCAACATGGTCTATATCCTTGTCAAGAATCTAAAAGGTCAAAAAGTTTGACCGCTAACCAATTCCAAAAGAGGGCAAATTATATTCTAGACAGAAGGGTATAAGAACGAAATGAGTTGTTTGTGGCCATTCCGCACAAGTAACAGAAACAAATGTACAATATCTTCCCAAAACACAGGGGCAGATATATGCATATTGACAAACTCTCTGTTGCAAGACCAAAACACGGCAACTCCTTGCCATCGGTAATCTTTGCCACTCCATGTACAATTAATAAGAACCAGGAGAAATTGCTTTATATCACACCACTCCCGCACAAAGAAATTTAAACCCATCTGTACCTCAGGATGGCACATGTGATGGGTGCTAATTTGGTTAGATTTACTGATTCTCCGAAGCTACAAGACCCTGTAATCAGTACCACAGACGAGCTTTCTAAAGTCCAGGAATTGATTCAAGGTTGTACTTCTCTGATGTCGGCAGTCCGTTATCTACACCTGGCTGGGTTCTTGATTGCTCCAGAGCATTCAGTGTCTGAAGGTACGAGTGCGAGGTGTTGCGATTGGGGGGAGGGGGGCTCGGGTTGCTGATCTTGCTTGCCAGGAAGCGCCGGATGAGGCCTCTGAGGAATGGAGCCATAGTGTCCGGCTCGTACTCCAGAAAGTACATGATTCCTCCCATGCACATGCAGAAGAGAGCCACCTGCAAAGGTTGCCACGTTACTGTTTTTGAAATATGAAAGGTTGGCAGTTGCTGGGTCGGTTGATCCAGGATGCTATGAGGCTACACAGGAAAACTGAAAGATTTACAAAGAGAAAACATCTAGCTACAAGATATACTTCAAGGTACCAGCATCAAAACTACCCAATCTTAACTTTGTACTGTCAAACAGCATATGTCCAAAAAAACACTACCATGCCAAAGTAAACACCACCATGATCAAAAAAAAAAAACAGTCAGCTCAGAGTTATCACTCGGAGTCTGGTGAGTGCATTATGCCAAAATAATTCGGACATTAAGGTCCAACTGGCTTCTATGAAATCAATCCACCAGCAACTGCGGAATTTGCACTCACTTTATGTATGATTTGCATCATTGAATAAGATTTTATCACATTTAATTGTACCACTTCCTTATTTTTTATGGGAAAAAAGTTAACACCAAACTGTGAGAATTTAAAAACCCACCAAGGTTATCAATAAGTAACTGTAAAGCAACAACCACACCATTTTGCCACTACATCCAGTTAACATCTGATTGGATCTTGCCTTACTGGATACCAGAGGAACTATTACCGGACAACTAGTTGAATCAATACCTTTGTCGCTATCTAAAATTACTAGCCTAAAAAAGTGCCTTATCCGCCCTTTGTGAATTGCACAGATTTTAAAACATAAACCAAGGGCAGATTACAAGTTACATCTAACTCTGCCTTGTGATGCTTTAAAACTTGTGCACGCTCCCTATAGGAGAGATGGAGAAATGAAACATTAGTTGGCACATAGCCAAGGAGCACAATGGCCATAACAGCTTCGAACAAGGTTATGTATTGTAAGATCCTTTGCAGCCATAACAGCAAACAACATAATGTGTTACTCCCTCCGTTCCGAATTGTAGGTCGTTTTGGCATTTTTAGATACATAGTTTTTACTATGTATCTAGATATAGTGTATATCTAGATGAATAGTAAAATATATGCACCTAGAAATGCCGAAACGATCTACAATTTGGGACAGAGGAAGTATATCACAAAAAATTGAAATTATTTTGAAAAAGGGGAAATGCTGTTCACTTTACCTCGTAGCTTACTTTGAACAAAATTAGATAACTAAAAAACAGAATGCAAGGAAGTGGGAGGGACCATATGCAAAATTACCTCAGCATTTTTAATATTTGGGAGCAGCTGGCGGTTGATCAATATATACCATAGAGAATCTCCAGCACGGGGAAGCACATAGAGGGCAAGCTCAGCCCTTCTAGCTTTCT
The DNA here is from genome assembly GCF_000263155.2 of Setaria italica. Lineage (NCBI taxonomy): Eukaryota > Viridiplantae > Streptophyta > Magnoliopsida > Poales > Poaceae > Setaria > Setaria italica. The sequence goes on along the minus strand of NC_028451.1, from coordinate 41,109,604 downwards.
TTTCCAAAAGAATTGAAAGACCTGACATCAAACCAGCAAACCAGTACACACTTTTGTGGTCTTTGTTTGCAACTTTTCGGTGCAAACATATAGCAGCCTACCAACATGCCAGAATGCTATCAGAATCATGAAATAGTTATGAGTGAAGTAATGTACTGCTGCTATGAAAAATTACCTGGAATAGAGTTACAAAAGCAGACAAAAAGGTGGTGGAGCGAACTGCACCCACAAGAGCACGCCAACAAGTTGCAGCCGGCGATTCCAGGAACTAGTGTTTTTTATTTTTAAAAAAATCATGAGTTAGCTCACTGACATAAGGTGGATACACATCAGCAGAAAGAAAGACTATATACAACAAATGGCTACATTATACTAGGTTTTGTGGGTTGTTAGTGGTTGAGAAAATGATTTCATTGGCAGAATAAAATGATGCAAGATTATTGCGTGTAGCAAAATTCAAGCATGTTATGCAGGCACAGTAAAAAGATAGTGGCACAATATGACTTGATTTTATCTTGTCGACGCATAAGTTATATAGGAGAGAAAAATATTGTACGCAGATAATAGCAAGAACATATCAGGTTTCGGTAAAATAGCTGAATGTTAAAAAGAATAAAGAAATAGAGTGGCTAGTGAATTACCTTTTGAAGACGTAGAACAACAAAGGGTACAAATGTCAATGAGAAATATAGAGGGAATGTTTTCTTGAATGTTGATGAAACAACATGAACATTTTGAGCCAAGCATGATGCTCTGTCAGGATGAATCACGGAACACGGAATAATGGATGGATTGGTTGTTAAATGCATCAAATCTGAATTCCTCTTGTTTGATAAATAAGCTGAGAGGGCATTTAGATCCACAGGACCACCTCTACAACATTCTCTAACAACCTTGTAGACAGGTTCCGCTACTGGTCCTGTCTTAAGGATGAATTCTTGGTACGACTTAGGTAAGCTTTCGGGCCTCATAACAAAAGCATACATAACCTGGAAACATAACACTGGTGATTACATAAGCCTTTTCCACCATAAAAGAATTATATTCATATAAAAGCAAACTCTGTTAGGTAGCTACAGTTTGTTACCTGGGCAGATGCCAATGAAAAAAGCAATGCATCTCCATGTCTCCAATGGCTTCCCCAAAAGTGAAATTTGTTCTTAGATTTTGCAGAATTATATGCACACTGCAATTATTAAGTAGTAATAAATTAATATTTCCAGTATAATAGGTCATTTATCCAGTTTCGCCACATAAACAAGGAAATTGTTTAGTTGCCCCCTACCTGAGCGAGCCTTGCTAGAAGATATAGAGATAGAGTGCGCCTCCTACTTGAATCATCTAGTGCTAGTATGGCCAATCCTGCCACCGAACCTGCTAATATTCTGCTCCATCACGCCCTTCAGTTGAGTCATGAATATGATTTGAGGAAAAAATATACAAGAAAATAGTCTAATATGAGCCTATTAGCGACTACCAGGTTAAGCACTGGTTAGACATAGACTTATTAACCAGGGATCTGTACTGAAATTTAGGCAAAGGAGTCAAAGCATATAGGTACTTACGTATTGTACGGTGTCTCCTTTTTCCTAAGTCTCCTAAGGAAACATCGAAGTGCGTGATACGATCCAGTGAATCCTCCAAAAAGTAACCCAACCCTGCAAGCTTCCTCTCTTACTATAAGATCTTTCTCCGAAACCAGTTGCTGCAATTAAAATATTTATTTAAATTAGAATTTTTAATTGAAAAATGATGAAACATGAGTAAGGCGGACAGCAGAAGTGGGACAGTCTTTGTAAATAATGAATCAGTGAGAAAGGAAGACAGTCAGCAGTGGTGGGACAGTATTTGTGAATAATGAATCAGTGAGAAAGGCAGGCAGACAGACAGACAGTAGTGGTGGAAGTTTATTTGTTCGGATCAGAGGCGTGGGCAGCCTCAACACAAATCAATGAATGGAAGGAAACATTCTGTAGGTATATCAGTCAAAGCAACCAATTCAGCTCTGGCATAGACTTACCACTAGAATATGCACTACAAATGCCACAACAGCTGCCTCAAATATTTTAACTTTTGCCAGTCTGTTACAGATAATTCTTCTAATATGCACTGAGAAAGAGACAGCTGTAACAGCAGCAGCAGTAGCAGCAGCAGCAGCAGCAGAATGTCAACATGAATCTGGCCTTTGCTCAATCCCTCCAACACATTTCCATCAGCTAAGCAAAATCGCCAATTCTACTCCAGTGAAACAACCAAACCAAGGACCATAACTTTGAAACTCCAATCCCAAGCTCCAACTGAATTCCCGCAATCGATTCATCTATCATCCCACTCAATCTAACTGCGCGGCGATGCGAAGTAATAGGTGCGGTTTGGACCGACGATGGGTACCTTGAGGTCGAGGAGCGAGCCAAAGGACCTGCGGCGCGCGAGCTTGAAGGCGCGGAGGAGGATGCCGATGCCGACGCGGACGCCGTAGGAGAGCAGGAAGCTCTGGCAGAGGTTCCCCGCGGCGTGCGCCGCGCACGACTCCCCCTCGTGGCCGCACCCCCAGTCCCCCTCCCGCTGCTCCTCCCCCTCCCCCTCCCCATCCCCCTTCCCCGAGCCGCCCTGGTGCCGGTGGAGCTCCTCGATGGCCTCGCGCAGCCGCTCCTCCGCCTCCAGCAGCCGCCGCGCCGCCGCCTCCGACACCGGCGGCTGCTGGTGCTGGTGCGCGGCCGCGCCCGCCGGCGTGGGTGGGGGCGGGGGAACCGCCGAGGGGCGCGGGCCCAGGGTGGGCTCCGCGCCGGCGGAGAGGTCGAACGACGGCGTCGAGAGGAACGGCATCGCCGGCGACCTGCCGCTTGGGCCGGACCGGGCTCGGACTCGGGGGCCTTCGGCGGGCGGGCGGGTCGCCCCTTCGCTTCGGAGGAGGTCGCTCGCCTGTGCTGTTTCTCCTTGCGTCGCGCTTTGGGAATTGGGACCTGGCTACTCGCGGTGGTTGGAGATGGTCAGATGGCTAACGATTGATGAGTCTTGACGGCTAATAATGGGTGGCGGGGTCGTGCGCGTTACGGACTGCACGCCGTGCCGGAACGGAAAGTGGTTACGCCGTGGGTACACCGTGCGCGTACCGGAAGAAAGTCATTTACGGTGTTTGATACTAGGTGCTAAACTTTAGCATTGTCATATTAGATGTTCGAATACTAATTAGAAGGATTAAACATGGATTAATTATAAAACTAATTGCAGAACCTACGCTAATTCGCGAGACGAAGTCTAATTAATCCATCATTAGCAAATGGTTACTGTAGCACCACATTATCAAATCATGGAGTAATTAGGCTTAATAGATTCATCTCGCGAATTAGACTTCATCTATGCAATTAGTTTTGTAATTAGCCTATGTTTAATACTTTTAATTAGCATCTATGCTTAAAAATGAGTCAGGGAACCAAACTTGGCCTAATCCTCGCTAAGAAAACATGTCACGTACCAACTAGGATGTGACTTAAAATTGGAAGTAGTTAAAACAAGGCCCGGGCTTCCCAACCGGTTTCATCACCAGCTTCTGACGAAATCCTTGCCAAAGGGGTGTGAGCAAACGTGACGGAAGCCTCGCGTTTCCTGCTCTTTGAAGCGAATCGATGAAGATGAAGGAAAAAAAAGGCTCCTCGTGACTCCATCTCATCCACGGGGCCAAAGTCCCGGTTTGCCCCCTCCATGGTGGGGTCGGAGAACCCCGGCGACGCAGGGGAGCAGGCGACCCGGAGGGCGCCAGTGACGTGGGGGATGAGGCGAGGCCGGAGAGTGCCGGTAGCGCGAGAGAGCAAGCGGGCTGGGAGGGCATCGCTGGCGCGGGGGAGGAGGCGGCGCCGCGAGGCGTCGCCGGTGTGGGGGAGGAGGTGGCACTGCAGGGCGTCACTGGCATAGGGGATGAGGAGAGGCTGGAGGGCGCTGCTGCTGGTTGGAGGGAACCATTGGCGCAGGGGAGCATGCAAGGCAAGGCGACGGGCGGCGGTGTCTCGGGGGGCAAATGGATAAGAAAGAGGGAAGGGGATAGGGAAAAAGGGAAGAAAAGAGAAAAGGAAAAAGAAAAAAAGAAAAAGGGTATTATAGACATTTTACCCCTTTTGCCCGTTTTCAATCTTTAGGAGAAGCTTGCCAAACGTTTTTCTAACCAGACAAGCTAGAGAAAAAAAACTGTTCCACTAGAGGAAGCACAGCCGAAGTCGTTTCAGTCACAGTCCTGCCAAACGAGTCCTAAAAGTAGTTGTCCGTTGTAGGATAGCATAGCTTTGATTTGTCTTGAGTATGATCTCGATCACTATCCCCCAATGGGTACGTTGGTGTAATTACATCCGCAGCACCACTTCACGCTATGTAACTAAAAACATTGCGATTCCACGTTTTTTTTTTCTGAAATCATGGTCTTACATACACACTTTCCATGTCTATTTTTTCACTTTTGTCAAAACTTAATGGGCATAGCCGCATAGATGCGGCACACAAACAAATTTATAAGATTTATAACTTTTAAATAACTCATTCGACGCCTTACACTCAAACCTTTACTACTTCCAAATAAGCATTAGACAAGTTTTGAAAGAAGGGTGCTGATGTGAAAATTTCTTAGATCCGGTTTAAACAGGAATTGCATTTTTGAAACCGCAACTTTCCAAACAAGCTCAAAAGGTAATTTGTACTGTAAAAGCCCCATCTACAAAGTCTTCTGTAACACTCGAATTCAAGTAATTGCACCGTTTAAGGTTGTGTACAAAGTAGTCCTGTGAAGAAATAGGTGAGGTATCAACAAAGTCCAGTCCTGAGTTTCAACACGTTCATCTGGGAACAACATCACAGATTGATGCAACTTGTACAGTGAAAACAAAATGCAAGAATGAATCAATCTTTTTTTTTCCAACTTCTCTTCCCATCTGCTTTGAACTGACATTCTATGGTGACCCCCAGAAGGCACCAAACTGTACAATGCGAACCAAACACCATGAAAGTGACTATTCACTTTCATAATCATCTTCATCTCCAAACGAGAACACTGAGGCATCTGCTGCAATCGCCTTGAATTCGCTCATGCTGGAAGAGTCAACAGCTGGAGATGGTGCTGTGGTGGAGCTGCTTTTGCTGCTGACTTCAGTTTTGAGGGATGTAGCATCCGGTGCCTTTGCAGCTCCTTGTTCGCTGGTTATAGCTACTTTTTCCAGTCTACTAGCAGCAGCTGATGCCTCCTCCTGTACTGTGCTTGTTTCAGATGGTTTAGCAGCATTTGCATTGCTTTGACCACCACTGGAAGCCTTCTCCTTTCTTCCCTTGGATGATCCATCTTCCCCTTCACTGTCGGAGAAAACTTCATCTTTATCATTGCTTCCAGTTCCCTTGTTGGATTCTGGAGGTGCAGCATTGCTTTCTTTAGCAACTGTGCTACCCGAGGAGTCAGCATCAGTTTTATTATCTGATCCAGCAGCTGGTTTTGGTTTTGGTGCTTGTGAGCCATCATAATCTACTAGAACAACCTCAACCTGGAAGCCAGGTGATGGCAATTTTCTCTGAAAAAAATGTAATATTTTAGTCTCAAGTCTCAACAAACAAAAACTGGTAAACAAGAGCCACAACATTGTAACAACATAGTAATTAATAACAGAAAATGGAAATAAGCAGTCGTTGAATAAAAAAAGCAATCATTGATAAAATGCTGGTTTTCTTCACCTACTGCTAATAAATTTTACACATGGACAAAAGCTCAGTTGCAAATTCAGCTTCCATGATTTTCTAATTCGATGACCAAGCGGCAGCAAAGCAAACAAGAAGAGGCTATAGTATTCAGCATGAGAATGCATGGAGCAAAATGTTGGCTAGAAAATATAAATAAATTAGGAAAAGCAAAAATCTCAGGCATCAACTAGAAGAAATGTGCATTTGTGAAACTATCAGCATAAGATGTCTGAGCAACGAATGAACAAGTATCTAATTACATCCGATTCCAACATCATAAGAACAACGTATAAACACATTTCTTCTAGTTCTTAGTGGCACATCTTGTTAAATAGTTTGATATTTGCTCTTCACAGACAGATATGAATTCTATCAGCAATAAAGCAACTTTCACCTTATCAAAATCATCAAGATCGGTTGGATTCAAAGTCACCCTGTTCTCCATCATTGTTGTATTTAGCCAGCTGAAAAGGATAGGGAAAGAAATGAAATCGAATATCAAGATTCAAGACAATAGTTCTTTTCCAGCTTCCCATGTAAAATGTTGGTGCCATCAATTCAAATCAAATAATATATATACATGCCCATGCAACTCAGAAAACATGGTAACAAAAGAAAAATGAACCCATTATAAGTAATAGAAGAACGAGTCTATATAGGAATAATACAATATCTTCATGGAGCTCACCAGTAGAAATCTCCCTGTCGATCATGAAACTGGATCTTGAAATCACCAGAAACCTCAGCTAAGCCAGGTTCTCCCGGCAATGCAAAAACCATAATCCCCTTCTTTGGTGCACTAAACCAGAAATCTTCTGGCTGAAATTATGATAATACATTTAGTTTCCAATGAAGGTTACAGAGGGATAAAGTCTGCATTGAATAAATAAAAATAGATGATAAATATCAACAGGACATACTGTTAGGTCATAGAAGAATAATATAGCATCTTTATATATTTTTTGGTGTTTATAAGTGACAGCAAGGAGAAAACTAATTCAGGGAATGTCTTTTTTGTTATTTGCCCACAGGAACAAAGGAAATAATGCGATATTGTGAATTATACTCTCCAAGCATAGTTTTGCATAGCGAACAATATGCTGTGCTAATAGACATATCCATGCAAATATGAATATATGGGTCATTGGTACTAGTTATTTCAAGTTGTACAATGAGACATTCCCTTATTTAGCATTGGTACATCAAAACATGCCCGCCAATATGTTGGTGCCCTTACCCACTATGCAAACAAGCATCAAGCCATGAAGAATCCATAATATGAGCTACTCGAATATTCCATAGCAAACTACGGGGAAGAAAACATCAATCCACGGGTTACTGAACGCAAAATAAGAGCGATTCATAAAACAAAGATGCTTACCATTAGTTCTTTTGTTCTTGGATGCTTCTTTGTAGAAAAAAGAACGCCTGCATAACAGATTTATTACATGACACAATAGAAGATATCAAAACACAGCAAGAATTTTGTTATTAAATTAATGTATTATGGCACATGGCAATTTTGGTTTCAATTAAAAATACACACCGTTGTGATTAGAGACTGTAATTGATGGCCTGATCCAATAGGGGCATCTATGAAGACGAAACCCTCTAAGCATACACCTGGAAAGTGTTATCACATGATTAATTACTAAAGCACAATACACATGCATATCATATCGGCACCATGGTTGCAAAGGTATAAAGACCTGCGGGGCGGCTGACTTTCACCATTGAAATAAGTTAAGATGCGTTCAAAATACTTCACATATCTCTGTAATTTTTCAAAATATTCAGAACAATATAAAGACAAAATTATATGGATAAACTTGTGTATATCAATGAAGTTCACTCACAATCTGACTTGGAAGAATAAGCCCCTTGCCGTCTACACATCTTTTCTGGTTATAGTATTCAATGGACTCCTCAGCAGTAGGAAAGAACTGTCCATTACAAAAGGGAAAGAAAAGAAGCTCCAACTGTAAGAAATTTGGTAAAGATTTCGTAGCAGGTGTTATTCTGATTGTTATACAGTGCATGCTAACTTTACCTTTAGAAACAGTAGAAGACTCGAGATCATCAATCCTGTTCTTGCCTTCCCAGCTTTGCAATGAACCACCACCACGTTCTCTATATCCTCTTTCAACCATGAGTAGGCACTATGGCAAAATGATATGACAAGTTGTATTGGAGGGCAGTTATGATCATCAAATGGGAAGCAGGCCACCTGAAATATGCACGAATTTTTTGAATATTTCCAATAAAACACACCAATAAATTCACAAAGCTGCAAGGCTTGATTCCCACATGACAAGGCATAACGTAAGTGTTGAATGATAAACTGACTAGGCTTAAGATTCCCACATGACAAGGCATAACATAGGTGTTGAATGATAAACTGGCTTTAAACCATTGAAAGACCTTTCAAAAATATCAACAACTGATTGGCAAACTGCAAATATAACAAGGAAACTGTTTATGCAGCAGATATAAGTACCACTGAGTTTTTAGTATCTTTCATTGTTGGTGACAAGGAGTGCATGCCTTGTGTGCACGATAAATTTGGAAAACTGGAAATAGAAGGAAGAGGGGAACACAAAATAGTAAGCAACCCATACCTTTCCTTCAAAAAGGGATGCATCATATAGCCTTTCAGAACAAAGGTTGTACACCTTATACTTCCCCTGTAACACAACGATTAAATTAGAAGGCTAAATGAATGAATTGTTCAACGTTCCTTAACATTTCGAAGTATTGTCAAAAAGATAAGCCCTCAAATGTAGGTTCTCTTTTATACTTATCTAGCGACTTTGAAAATTGGAAACTAAGTAGACAATCAATGCTCTTAAGCACATGAACTTTCTTTTTAAGAAGGAAAACACTGTACACTGGTACAACATAAGGGGGAGTAATTCCCTCAAAAAATAGAGGGGGGAGTACTGGCTTGTGTTATATTAATAACATTAAGTTAACGCAGCAAGTTCAAGGTATGGTTGTTTAACTGATGCATTACGAGGAAAATGGACAAGAAAATCCAACAATAGACTATTACTAACAATCTGAAATGTGTTACCTGGGAAGCATTTATGTTAACAGTTAAGAAACTTCATAAAGAACAAAGTTACCTTATGGTGCATTTCAAAGAACCTGATGACTTCCTCCATGTGGTTGCGGTAGAAACCCTGCAATGGAGTGTTATTTTTCCTTTCTATTCATGAGGCAAATAAAAAGGAACAAGCTTTAAGCAAACTTTGAAGCCTTGTTAGTACACTGACCTCAAAATATCCAAAAAGCCCTGAACTCAAATCACCAGCAGGAAAACCCATAGCAATTATGTTCTCAGTAATATATGTCATATCTAAATCAAATCCTCCTTCCTGCATAGTAGCAGAATCAAATCAATAGAGTTTTCCTTTATAGTAAATCAACAAAACTTAATCATTAAAGGATCATCACTAATATGATCTGACACAGAATTCCTTGATCAATACAACAATCAACTCCACATAATTTATAAAAAATTAAAAAGCTCAATAGACAGCGTCAAATTGATGGTTCTTGTTCCTGGAAGCAAATTTACCCTTGTCCCAATACAGAATCTCCCATTGTCTTTGTTGTTTATATCGAAGTACATAAAACTTATGATCTATTATCACCATAAGGCACAAAGTAAGATCTCCACTGATCGAGAAACTATCATTCAAAAAGGTGGCCAGCTAGCCTGCCTAGGCATTAATCATCCCCCTACTGCCAAGCACCTACGGATGTTAAGAGCATGCTATTGAAGATAGCTAAGCTGACAGTCAGCACACACAAGTGTACGCTGGCATAAAGTGACATTATGCAGCAAGTTTACCGTGACAATGTTCCTATCAGATTTCAACAAATGATGGATGCTCAAAAAATTAATCTATTAATTCTATCAAAGAAGGTGATCAATGAACGCTCGTTTCGTGATCATGTTACTCTATGTGAACTGAACAACAAGAGTATTTGAAGATGCCAAATTTTCGTCAAATTTTAGATCCCCGTGTGAATTAAAGGTACCTGGTATCGTCTTTTATTCTGTGAGACCATGTGGCGAGCCTTGACTTGCACTGCCTTTACAGCATTCTTGGAGGAATCTACAATGCCTTTTGTCAAAGAACCAAAAACACCAGGCTGTCCTGTTGTTGGGGAGGTGCTTCCCTCAGCAATCTCATCTTGCTGTGCAGCTTTTGGAGACAAACGCAATCCAAAGCCACTTGTAAAACGGGCAAAGGTATTCTTTCCTGTTGGTGATTCTTGACCTGATGAAGGCTGAGGAATTTTTAGGTTCTTAGCCCAGGATGATAAACCAGATGTAGAAAACATGGATGCCGGTGCCTCACGTCCCGCAGCATCTTTTGCAGGAGCAGCAGTTGGTGCAGAGATAACAGCAGGATCTACACCAGCAACCTGACTGGAAGAATCAGTTGAAGCAGCCGGACGAACAGGGTCAACAGTGGTAACAGGAGGAGTTGCAGCTGAATCCTGGTTGTCCGAATTAGTTGGTGGCAGATCAGATGGCTTGACTTGCTGTTCTTCCATGACTGACTAATAGATGTTAATTACTCTTAAGGACTGGAGAAAAATGTAACATCTGCAAGATACACACCGACACAAGTCAGGAAGTTTAGTCCACAAGTAGGACTTTGTGAAAGCAAATGGGTGTGCAGATACACAGATAAAAGTTGGAGATGAATTCTTAAAATGATTGACCCTCTACTACCCATACTTCAAATGATGGACCCACCAGTGACGAACTCATTTTGGTCAATTAACTGGATAGCACAGATAATTCTGTAAACGGTGTTACATGTCAGACAAACAATTTCCGACACTTTGCCTACGAATAAAGGAAATGTCCAATGTTCCAGCACAATAGTAAGATTCCTGCCCAGTGCCACCTGCTAGGCTGGGGTGATCTAGCTTAATATAATAGTTGTAGGGAACAAGTATAACCTAAAATGGATATTGAATTGTTCATAGATGGTATAGCAGAGAAACTGAATCCCCTCTACAATGCTCAAATCATCTCGTGCCCGGTTCCCTTGTGCACAAACATCAATCGCAACTCGCAAGTTCAGACTTGCAGAATAAAACCAGAGCAGCCAGCATTTAGATCCCCAAATCATCCAATTAGTGATTGAAGGCGTACCAGGTGATTATAGCATCAAATTGGAGATCACAAAGGATAAGGAAAATCAGATCGGAGCTCCTTTTTTTTTAATCTGAGACCCTTGGCTCCAAATTGAGGAAACATTACTCAAATCCATTCGCTCCTCTTCTCCACTGATCCCGCAACCGCAGAATCGAAACCCCAGACAGTGAGAGAGGAGGAAGAAAGGCAACCGAGGGACTGCTACCATGAACGACCCCTTGACTATGTCCTTCATGGGTGTTGACCTAAGAAGGAGACGATGACCTACCTGAAGGCGGGGGGTGACGGGATCGAGCTTCGGGGGCGAATTGCGTCACAGATGAGCACCGGCAGAGGAGGTGGTGGTTGCGGCAGAGGGCAGCGTGGGAGATGGAGGCGGGCGGCGCCGGCGAGATCTCGCGAGGAACAACCGAAGGAGGCGACGCGAGGGCTGAAGCGCTGGGAACCTGGGAGTTCCATCCACCGCACCGATCGCGGCTTCAGTCAACGTCGAACGGCCCGTATCAAGCCCAGCACGCAAAGGCCGGCCAGTTCGCCGAAAGGTAAGCCCAGGTTAGTTTTTTCTTTTCTGAATGCGAAACCCAGGTTAGTTTACATTCCTTCCTTTTCTTTTTTCTTTTTTATTTTCGACTTTCAGTTATCCTTGTGATTAATTTATTGTGTTTTCACAGAAAAAATCATTTTTAATGTTTAAAAAATTCGGAAATGCTAGTAATTCTTCAACTTTCTAGTACTCAACTTGTACTTCTTCATCGAGATGCTAGTACCATCACCTTTCTTCCGAGCTTTTTCAGTAGCTGAAATACAAAAGAAGAGTAAGCAAAACTCAAAGAAATGAAGGATGATGTTTCTCAACATGCAACAATCCGTTACATTTCACTTTGCTCAACACAGGCATCTTGCACTGTAACTTAGAAGAAGAAAAGGAAGAAAAGAGAAATGCACACTTTTGCTGCAATGCACTCTGTCAGGGCCGGTCAGGGGCCGGTTCTGACCCTAGGGCATTAGGGGTGACGGCCAAGGCCCAAGTTATGTACGTAATTAGTCTAAGGGTCTGTTTGCATACCCTGTGTTAAAGTTTAACAAGTGTTAAAGTTTTAACACTCTCAAATGGAGTGCTAAAATTTAACACATGGGATGTTTGGATGGTGTTGGGGGGAAATATTAACGACTCCTAAAAGCTCATGAAAACAACAAATCATAAAGGCCCAAGCCCGCCTAGGGCGATAAAGCATGCCGTCGGCCCAACATGGGAGGCGAGAGCCACGCTCCGCCTCGCCCAACCCAGTGTCCTGCTCCCGACCCCTTGAAGACCAAGCTCCACCTCGCCCGACCCGCGGGCCTGGGGTCGGGAGCGCTCGACCCTCCACCGCAAGATTCCACCTCGCCCGACTCATGGCACAGGGGGTTGGGCTCACCCGGGCCCACCAGACAAGTATCCGCCTCGGGCGCCGATCTGGTGGGTCCCCTGTCGATCTCGCCATAAATGCGCCGCAGTTCTGTCAGGCAGAAGGACATCTGTATACCCGACGCAACCCGCCACAAGTACCCATGCGCGGCCGCGCAGTACACGCTACAGTGCTGCAGCCTCCTCCGATTCGCTACAGGGCACTCATGGCCTGCGCCGCCCGGAGCAGGGGGAAGCCGCGCCCGTTCTCGCACCCCGCGCGTCTGGCGGCAGGGACGCGACGTCCGCCTTCCGCGGGCCGTCAGCAAGATGGTGGGATCCGTCACCTCCCCAACGGACATAGGTGCCATGACGAAACGCCATCATCACGCCCGGCGGCGACAGCCGCCGAGGAGACCATCGACAGGATGCGACGGCGGCCGCCCTCCTCCGGCAGACATGCCGGCAGGGGCCGAAGGCCGGCGAGGACGCCGGTGGCCTGGGGACTTGGTCCCTCCCCTTTGTGTTGTGTTTTACCTAGCTTTGTTTATCTCTTTTATTTTTCCTCACACCCGGTCTCACCTGTAACCTCGGTGGCTTCCTTGCGTTATAAAAGGAGAACCGGGGGCCTGAGACAGGAGGGATGCTTCCAAGCCAACAGAACACACTCATACCCACCTAGAGCATCAGTGCACACCCACGAGACCTGGGATCAGCTCCCTCTCTCGCGCTCCTGTAACCCCTACTATAGAACCCCGCGTGGGCAACACGAGCAGCTCCCGATACTGGACGTAGGGCATTCCCTTGCCCGAACCAGTCTAAATCCCGTGTCTCTCCCGCCACCATCCGAAGTCTTACGCGCATAAAAGAAATTTACTACTCTAAGTCTTGACCCGCTAATCTTGACAACGACAGATGGTGTTAAACTTTGCTAAAACTTGAGCAAGAAAGAACTTGATTGGGTGCTAAAATGTGATGGTCAAAATCTTTTAACTTTCAACCAAACAAGTGACAATGTTTACAAGCTTACCTTAATTTTGGTTGGACAAATTTTGGAGCCAACCAAGCAGGCTCTCAAGTCTCAATCCCAATTCTGGCTGGGTCTTGATTCTTACCCCGAGCCCAATTCCAATCCCAATAATCGAGTCAACTCGCTCTAGCAGGGCATCGATTTGAGTCAACTCTGGGTATTCACGGGGAAGCCACTGCTGGTTGCGCCAGTTGAAGTTACCTGGCTCTTCTGGCCACCGCCGTTCCATCACTGTCATACTAGTGTCATCCAATCCACCCCATAGGCATCTGCTGCCCTTCTCCATGAACGCCGCCGGCACACGCGGCCGAGACCCCACCCCCGACCCCTCGTCCAGCTACTTCGTCGATGCCGCCCACCCGTACGCCGCCGCTGCCGCCACCGCGCTCACCTCCCACCGCGCCAAGTCCAAGTGGTCTCACCTCTCCTCGATCCCCGTCCCGTCCCCGCTCCCGCCCTCCGCCACCGCCGCCGTTCTCCTCCTCCTCCGCCGCCGACCGCACACCGCGCTCCGCTTCCACGCCTTCGCGCTCCGCCGCCTCCTCCCCTCCCACTCCCCTCCCCCTCTCGTCCTCTCCGCCTCCGCCGCCCACGTCGCGGCCGCCTCGCGCCTCCGGGGCGCCGCCCTCGCTGTCCTCGCCTCCGCCTCCCGCCACTACTCCCCGGCCGAGATCTTCAATGCCCTCGCCGCCACCTACCGCCGCTTTGCCTCCGCTCCATTTGTCTTCGACCTCCTCCTCCTCGCGTACCTCCGCTCCCGCCGCGACGCCCTCGCCGCGGCCTCCGTCGCCCGCCGCATCCTCGCCGCCGGCGCCCGGCCGCTCCCCTCCACTGCCGCCGCTCTTCTTCGATCACTTCCCTCCGCCGCCGCGGCGCTCGACATGTACCATCAAATCTACACACATTCAACTCCACAGAGCAGCCACCTGCTCCAGCCGACCGTTCACACCTTCAATTCCCTTCTCCTAGCCTTCTACCGCGAGGGCAAGTGCGATGAATTCAAGATTGTGCTCCAGGAAATGGGCAAATATTCCTGCAGGAACAATGTCTGCACCTACAGTATTAGGATGGCTGAGTACTGCGATTGTAGAGATGTGGAGAAGGCACGAGGACTGTGGGGTGAGATGGTTCAGGAAGGGATCCAGCCTGATGTAATTGTGTGCAACACGATGATTGGTGGCTATTGCCGTGCTGGGGAGGTAGGGATGGCAGAGGAGATGTTTAAAAATATGGAGATGGATGGAATTGATCCAAGTGCCACGACGTTTGAATGGTTGGTTAGGGGGCATTGTATGGCAGGGGATGCTGAGGCGGCGCTGCTTGTGCGTGCAGACATGAGGAGGAGGGGGTTTGGGTTGGCGTCAGAGGTTGTTGAGGAATTGTTGGATGCATTATGTCAAAATGGTAGGGTTCAGGATGGCTTGCATGTTTTGCGGGAGGAGATGAGGAGGGAAGAGTTTGCGCCAACTCGGAGGAGTTATGAGATATTGATAAAGGGGTTTTGTGATGAAGGGGAGGTGGAGGTGGCGATCAGACTCCAGGCAGAGATGGCTGGAAAAGGATTTAACGCTGGTAGCGAGGTTTACCATGCATTTATTTGTGCCTATGAGAAGTCTCAAGACTATGAGATGGTGGAGAAGTTGAGGAAAGAAATGACAGTGATGGGCACTTAGGATTGTGATAGCTTGCTTGGATGATACACATTGATGCATCATGCATGGATTTCAACCTCAGCTTATTGCAGCAAAGAACTCTGGTAAATCACCTAGCTATATTTACATTGTTCATCTTCCTTTGGTTAAGTTCCGATCTGGGTCTGAAGCGCGACACCTTCTTAGAACAAAGCCCCGGGGAGTCTATCCCCATGGTCTAGTTTCTTTTTTTCCTTTGGTTAAGTTTCTTAGTTATTTATTCTTGTAGAGTTTTTGTTCTTTATTCTGCATGGCATATTACAAGCATTTATCTCAGAAATTTAACTTCTAGTGTTGAAATCAGCTGAACTGATGCTAACTTGTTCTCTAGGTGTGAGCTGTGTAAAGCTTGTTTTCAACTACTGATGTGAGAACATCATGTACATGCATCCCTAGGCTATAACATGTTAATGTGCAAAATGTGGCTAGGTTCCTAGGCTATAACATGTTTGAGAATTAGTAGATCAGTATGTTGAAAATTTGCAAACTTTTGTAGTTGGGATTCATTTGCAGTCTCTAGCAAAATCACAATAGTCGAGAGAGATAAACCTGAGCTATTGTGTAGTTGAAAATGGAGGCACCATTTATTAGCCAACATCTGATCAGAAATTCAGAATATTCCACTGCCAAAGCAAATGTCTCTAGTTATAAGGTGCAAAAGTGTGGTTTATGTGGTGATCCATCCATATGCCACCCTGATGTCAACAGAAACCGTGTAGTGCTAGCTAATGTTGTTGTAGAGTGACTCATTTGAACATACATATTAGAAATTCTATCATCATATATTTTACAAGATATATTGTTGATTTGGTAGGCTCATATGTTCTTCCTGCAGACAGCACAATGGAAGGTTGGGACAAGCAACATTTATTTCTGGGTAAATCCTTCTCTTTGCCAACAACCTGGTCAGAGGGCTCATGACAGTGCTGAAGTTGAGGCAGATGAGGGCATTGGACTTGGACATGCTCCACTTTCAAGTAAACCTGCCGTCTTCATGGAAGTAAAATTTCCCTATGGTTTTACTTTACATAATCCCACAAACTTCTCTTCCCATGTTCTTAGTTCTTGCACATCTAAATTAAATACTGAACCCAGATACCAATTCGACTCCTTGTCCCACACTGAATCACTGAATCTGTCCTCTGTCCCACACCAGACAGTGAGACAGGGAGGAGCTGCTCAAGTGCTCATGCTGACAGCACCGTGACTGTCCCCTGGCCAGGGTTGTTGTTTGAAGTCCTGATGTTGCTCCTGGTCAAGGTACTCAATCAGCCTACTGTCACCTCTGCGCCATCTGTTCCTCATGTCAATCCAAGTGCTGATCTTGCGGGCGTCTCTGGTGATGTCAATGTATCCACAGCATGAGGCTTGAGTCTTTGATGATTGTGTCTTGTGGGCACTTGAATCATGTCTTTGCTTGTGGCTTGAGTAAATCACACTGTTTGCAAGCTCTGTATCCGCCTTGCCTGCTGGCACACTGAGGAGAGTCATCCATCCTATCCAAGTTGCACCGGTTCAGTGGCTGTCAACAATTCTGCCTACTTAGACTTCGATGACCACTTTGTTAGTTGGATGGCCGCTAAAACAGATACAACATCGGAAATCTGGCTGTATGCCTTTCCATCAACATTGAGAGCTGAAGTGGAGTTACTGATCGGTAATGTAAAGTAACCTTAAGATTCCTAGTTACAGTTCATTATAGCGGTGAGTTTCAACTGCTGAGCTATGGTTCTTGATGCTCGTCTATGAATTTGTATGGTCTAATAAAAGAGTGCAGGCTACATCACACGACCTCTGTTTCTTAACATTTGCGGGACGAGAAGTCCTATTGGTGGGATAGGACTACAGTGGATTCACGATCCAGCAGCTCCAATGTTCTGGAGGAGGATCATTTACTCATTACTAGTCTACTACTACAGGTGAAATGTTATTTCAGGTAAATCACGGCAATAATAAAACATAAGGACTCGTATGTCATGCATCACTACCGCAACCTTTAAAATCAATGGTTAGATAAACATTTCTTAACAAAAAGAAAAGTCATGATCCATTTTTAAGAAAAAAAAATCCACTGCATATAAGATACGAAAACATTTCTTAACAAAAGAAAAGCCACGATCCATTTAAAAAAAACAAAAAAAGGACGATAGATGACATCCAAGTCACCTGGTGGGGCCCGCCACCGCACCACAAACAGTCCACGGTGCGCGACACGGCGACAGTGTCATCCGCACGCTCCCCGAGTTCCCCCTCCACCTTCCTTCCATCTCTTCTCCGCCTCCGCTGCTCTCCAAAAATTTGCGAATCACTCCGCGGCAAATGGCGAGCACCCCAATCCGCTCCCTCTTCCTCTTCGTCCTCGCGGCGTCGCTGCGATGCGGTAATTGCGCTGGAACCCTAACCCGCGCTTCCCCTCTCTCCGCCGCCACTTTGGCATCATCCGCAGTGTCCGCTGTGTCAGTGCTCGCTCCTGCCTCACACGCTTCGCGGTGTGTTCCTTGGTCCGATTGCAGGAGCGGCGGCTGGATACGGAGATGCCGGCGAGGGTTTCTGCTCGGCGGAGCCGTCGAGCGGGTGCTCCGGGGGGCCGCCGCTCTACTGGAAGGCTACCCACCCCACCCTCGCGCCCGCGCACCTCCAAGGTGCGTATTGAGGACCAGCGGACCAACCTTAGACTAGAGTCGCCCGTTTTTTTGGAATGGCCAGTGGGATATGTTTTTTCTTTGCTTGCTGCCTGAGTCACTGTCACTGAACTTCATAAATCTAGTTTCCAGGTTCAGTGGTCAACTGGTCATAGTTGCAGTCTTGCCATAAACCCTGGGTTTATGGACTGCATCAAAATCCAATTTATATGGTCATATGGGTGTCACCGGCATCCTATTGGCGGTCTTATGATCCCATGCATATATAGGAGTTTTTGATGGAATTGAAGTATGCTACTGTCTACATGATAAGTATTAATTCTCAAATCGGGAAAACCTTGTTTCCTCAAAAAAAAAAATCTGGAAAACCTTGAAGACATGAGCTGGTGTCTGAGAAATATTAATTCTTATATTCTACTTTTCAACAACAACAACAACAACAACAACAACATAGCCCTTTCATTCCCAAGCAAGTTGGGATAGGCTAGAGTTGAAACCCAACTAGAGCCACAAATCAGGGTTCGGGCACATGAATAGCTGTTTTCCATGCACTCCTATCCAGGGCTAAATCTTTGGGTATATTCCATCCCTTCAAACTCCTTTTATTGCCTCTTCCCATGTCCCGTAGTCCTATGAAGCTCCTTGGATTGGATTGAACCTATCCATTATGATTTATGAATTAATTAGTGATGTGCAAAGATTTAAATCTTGCACCTGCTAATCATTCTGAATAAATGAATATTCTTTCTGATTTATGCCAACGCTAGAGGAAATGTGTTTGCTTGACTACTTTGTGCTGTGTTGTTTATTTGTTAAGCTAATCCTTGTGTCCATAAATACAGATGCTCCTATTGTTTATTCCATCTAATGATGGTCCTTTTTTGGAATCCCTTTTTGGAACTCTAGATTTACCTGGCTTCACACGTAGCGTTTTCAAAAGGGATCATGCTTTAATAACACCAGAAAGTCATGTATTCGGTCCTCTGCCTGATTGGTACAGCTTCCTTCTGCTTATACTTTCTATTCATTTTCTGAAGCTATGCTAATGTCATGCACTTATCATTTACCCTCTGCTTAGGATCAATACATTAGGTGCATATTTGATCAGTCCAGCCATTGGTGCACACTTCACTATGTACCTGGCAAACATGCAAGGTGAGCTATTTGTCCCATTTGCAAGAACCATAGATAGAAACATGAAAGTTTGCAGGTGCATAGATTTTCTAATATATGTCTTTTAAGACTCATATGGAAAGTATTTTGCGGCCCATCTTAGTCATGTAGCACAAGGTTCGATATGCTTTGATCTCGTAATTGTTCAACAAGTTCCCATGGAACTCAGATATAATTTTCTACTTCTATAAGGTGGATATTTGTTTCATACCAGATCATTTAAGCAGCCAGAATTTTGTTGAAATTTCCTTTCAGGCGTGGACAGTCTTTTTGCAATTAAATATATTACTCTCCCATTCCATAGTTAGTCATGCATAATTAAGTAATGAGTAAAGTGCATAGCCGGTCCTTAAACTTTCTCGGGTGTGTCACCCCAGTCCCTGAACTCGTAAATTGCATATTTGGCTTCCTAAAGTTAGCTTCGGGTGTCATCCCGGTCCCTGAACTCGCAAATTGCATATTTGGCTCTCTAAACTTAGCTTTGGGTGTCATTTAGGTCCATATACTTTAAAAATACAGATTACTTAACAATAAATGATTAAATCTATTTTTTTCTCAAAAGCTTATTTGGAGCGAAAATGAGAAGCAACTAGATCAAATTGCAACCCTCTGCTCCCATCTTAGTGACATTAACCTCATTGATTTCCGTGTTAATGATTAGGGTAATTGAGAGACGCTAGTTGTGTATAGTTTAGTTCATCACTACAATACGTGGATCACCTCCATCTCCATTGGTTGCACACTTGCAGTAGCCTGATTGAGCTAGACCTGAGGCACTGCTATTCCGTGGATAATGCTGGGCTCTAAGCACTTTTGAGATACTCCCAGGACCTCAGACAATCATCCCTGGCTTCGAAACCGCACAGACAGATCCTAGTTCGATTTCCAAATTCTAGCTTCGATTTTCACCTTTGGTGAGCGCTATACGCGCGCTTGAGCTCATGGAAGTTATCTACATTTTCAAAGTATATGGATCTAGATGGCACCTGAAGCTAAGTTTAGGGAGCCTAATCTACAATTTACGAGTTCGGGGACCAGGATAACACCCAAAGCTAAATTTAGGGAGCCAAATCTGCAATTTGCGAGTTGAAGGACTGGGATGCACACCCGAGAAAGTTTAAGGACCGGCCATGCACTTTACTCTTAAGTAATTAACAGTTAAAGGCTGTACTATAAGATGGTTCTTTGTTTTTTAACATCAAGTACATGTTATCTTTATTTGTTTCGAAAATTAGTGGTTTTATAGTGACATGTTCTGAAGTAGTGTGATTGTGGGGTTGCAGATGGCTCAAAATCAGCCCTACCACCGAAAGATGTTGAAAGGTTGGTCTCTTACATTGCACTAGTTAGAATAGCAATAACGCATAATTGGATAAACTACCATTTTTAATAGTCCATGGGACATCATTTGGAGCCACAAGTGCTGTAATGTAATGCACACCAAGTTAAATATCTCATTTTTTAAGCATCCAGCTCTTTGTTTGACTTGGAAATGTCACCATTCACTTTGTTAATGAGGTTTCCACTGCCCTTATTGTAAACAACTTTCCAGGCTCGTTTTTGTACTACAAGGCAGCATTTTATTGTCTGCGGGGACTGAAACTACCCATTCTCTGTCGGTAAGGCTTTATCAGATGTAGACATGTAGTATGTGCCTTTTTTTCTTCTTTCTAAATCTTTAAACAAAATAATTCTGTATATCTATGCACTCTACTTTTGTACAGAACTCTCTAAGCATTGGGGGTTGAAAGAATACAAATTCCATTACATGATGAATTTATGACGGCAAAGATTTTGGTTCGTTTATGCATATCTTCATGCAGCACTATGTTGTAAGGGGAGCCCCATTCAGCTCTAGTCCACTCCGCATCTGGAAAATGCTATTCGAATTTTTGTGACCATTCAATTTGGTAATAAGGAAGAGTATTCAATCATGTCATCAGCTGATATAAAATTATATGAGAACATGGTTATGTAAAACAATACAACATTACTCCGGCGGCAAGAAAAAAGCATGACATATAAGTTGTGTACTGAATCCTACCAATGTTCAGATGCAAGGCTTATGCAATCTACCAGCTCTTCAAGAAACATTTATGAGAGATCGTAAAGTGTTCAAATTCAGCAGTTTTCATAAATTTGCATTCTTATGCTTTTAAAATATTGTTTTCATAATATCGATTATCTTAGGAACTTGTTCCTTGTATGCTAATTCTGCCCTGATGCGGATTACTATCTGTTGATGATAAGTGCAGGTGGATTCCTATGCGTATCTTCCTGCAAACCTAGAACATTCTATGATCTCAGATGAATCAACCACTCTTGTAATATTTGAGAGGAGGTACAGTAATTTCATTGATATGCTACAGTTTGTGATGTAGTAATATAGTGATTTGATTGGTTGCTACCACTTTTATTGACATAACTGTTGCAATCCCCTAGAAGTTTGTTTGTCAGTAAGGTGTGCATTAATCTTAAAGATTGGATTAAATTTGCTGGTAGAAATGGTTGAACTTTAGGTAAACTAAAAAAAATTCAAAGCATATGTTGCTCATTTCTTTTTGTTATGAATATGATTGGCTTAACCGAGACTGCAGGTTTTCAGTGTGCTTTAGTTTCACTTTTTCATTTTTTCATCAAAATGATAACAATTAAGACCTTTCTTGAATTTATCTCTTAGGTACAGTGCCACCGAGGATTCCCACCCTGATCTAATTGTTGGTTCAACAGATAAGCAACCCCTTCTTGAAACCCCAGGAGAGGTACAATAGCATTATCTCTGTTGATCATCATCTATGACCTAAAAATAGGATTCCTACCTTTAGGAGGTCTGTTTTTCATACCATGCACATTAAGAGGCATTAAAAATTGTTTCTTTATTTTAGAATCAGGGTGTTCAAACTTGGCTGCTTTGACTGGCAGTTTTGTCTTGCTTCAGATCCTCTTTTTGGCCTTGAAAATTCATGAATGATGTTAGTTATTTTAACTGTCATAGTCTCAGTCTTCAGTGCTGATGTAATGTGTTGTATCTCATTTCTCAATTAGGTATTTCAACTGAGGAAGCTGCTACCAACTTCGATGCCTTATGACTTTAATATCCATGTAAGTTTGGTCACTTTTGAGCTCATTATTTTACTTACTGTATCCCACGCCATTCCACCTAAGACAGGCACATTTCATGCAGCAAACCAAGCATCATTAATACTTTTAGCCACCTATAAATTACTCACTTACTTCTCCCACATGCAGATAATGGACTTTCAACCAGGCGAATATCTCAATGTGAAGGTTTGTAAAATTTGTGTCTTACATTAGGAGGTGTTTGAACAATAATTGCATACTGGCCTTGCTGCATGAATCATGAGATGTTGTGGTTCAATGCATACATCCAACCTTGAAACTTCTTTTCATATTTTTTTAAATTTTTTTCTACCAGGAGGTCCACTATAATCAACATGGGCTTCTGCTTCTAGAGGGGCAAGGAATATACCGATTGGGGGATAGCTGGTAAGGAAGTCTGAAAGTCCTTTTTTTAGGTTATTTTTCTCATGTTAAGCTTTCTAACCTTGTGCAACCTTGGAATAGCAGCCTGTATTTCATATAGAAAGTTTTATTTTTTTTCCCGTGAAAGATGACATGCTTTGTGCTGATATAACTTTCTTAAGATGTGCTACAGAGATTACTCATTTACCTTATTAAACATATGCAGAATTACCTGCATGCAGATATAGTTTTTTTTTTCGCCACCATCTCTCTGTTGCCCTTTAAATTTTTGAGTGTATGCTTTGCTAGGAGTTACGGAATTATATGCACAAACTGCGCATGTTCCTTTTTGTTTTGACGTTCTAACTTTTCTTTACATTTTGTTAGACAGTATGTATGTCATACGTGTGTATGGGATCTGTGCCGTGGGCTTTAAGCCTGACCGGCCCTAGATATGGTTAGTTAGAGATAGGAGGTCTTGATTGGTTCTATTTCAATAAACCTCAAGATCTCCTCACCCCTATATATATGTAACCTCTATCTCTCAATTAATCAATCTAATATTCCACGCAATCTCCATTGCTTTCACATTTTATATCCAATCTCAATATATTCTGAAGACTGTTTCTGTTGATAACACAGGTACCCTGTTCAAGCAGGTGATACCATTTGGATGGCACCGTTTGTTCCTCAGTGGTACGTGTATGCCACCTTTGTGTTTGCCATTCATGCACTTGGCTTTTTCTTTTTCCAGTTAGCTTACCGCTGTTGCCATGATGTTCCAGGTATGCCGCGCTTGGTAAAACCAGGACCAGATACTTGCTGTACAAAGATGTCAATAGGAACCCATTGATATGATCAAAGAAATCATTCTCGATGGATACCAATAAAGCAATAAATCAAAATGTGGAGCTGTGCCAGCTATGAAGAAATTCCCTAGGAGATGGTTACAGGAAGGTTACAGGAAGGAGAAAAAAGGATCTTATTGTAGATTGTACCTGAGAAGTCTCCGAATCAAATGGCGTGGAAATTCAAATGTGCACTTTTGATGTTTATGACTGCCGATACATTTTGAATTGTGAAACTTCCTGTACCGTGTTGTGGACAGCACTTGAGTACTTGACAAGTTGGATATGCTGTTGGCACTTCTGAAATCTCTTTTATGGCCAATCCTATGAATTTTAGTTGTGGTTCTAGAAACAAACACTTTTTAAATTCAAAGATTGGTGCCTTCTCTTTTCCATTTCATGAAGCATCGGGTACATGGGAGTAGCGGTATATGCTGAAGGCAAACGTAGATATGCGAAAATTAGGGGTATGTTCCAAAAGAATAGTGCTTATCAAGTTATCATATTTGCAGTGGAAAGAGAAAATAAAAGATAAATATAGCTCTACTATGGTTTCATGTTGCATCTGAACTCTACGTATTTGAAGTGGATATTTTTAAATCCTAGTTCTGGCAGAATTTTTATTATTAGTGTTATTACTGAATAAGCAACATATGATTATCTTCAACTTGCCTTTACCTTAAACTTGGTGGTAAGCTTTTAAAAGGAAAACGAGACTTTTTCTTGCTAATCCACACAAGCGAAAGGGAAAAGGAGGCGACTGCTGCTTTTTTTTTTCAGTTTTTGTATCAACGCACATGTACCATTCTCCTGTCTCCGAAAATTTTGAGCCATACGATTAGAACAGATATTCCATAGATTCTAAAGCTGGACTTCTCTTCGAGACTGAGATCGGCGTAAGCAGGGTCCTTGATCCGTCTAAATCAATATCCACCTGATGATTTAGTGATTCACCCGCGCGTATTTTCTTTTCTATTTTTGAGATTTAGAGCATATAAAAAAATAACATGTGCGATAAAAAAAACTATCCAATTGTTCCAAGAAGAAGACACTCGAGTCTCCAAAGTCCTTAAAAACAACCAAACTATTTTTCCTCCAATGATTTAGGTTGATGCTTGGCTAATCATCATCCCACCACTTAGCTCAGCTGAACCTGATGATGATTAATTAAACACGAGCAACCAAAGCTATAGTGTATCAAGCCAATTAATTGCCTAATCAATCAATGAACTTCCCTTTAAGTACACACGAAACTCTAATCCGCATTAAAGAAAAGAAACGCGTGTCCGGGCAAGTAAACAAAGATTACAGCAAATCAATGCCGGATTGGATTGCAACGGCGGATCGCATCACCTGTTTTCCAACAAAATATCTGGAGCTGTACGACATTCCCATCGTCACCAGCAGCTTTGATTCCGACCCCAAGCATTTTTGCATTCCCACCCGCCCCTCCCCTCAAAATTCGCAGCGTGTCCTCCTCGCGCTCGTGCTCCCCTCCTCCCCGCGCGCAAACCCTAACCCTACCCTCGCCTCGCCCCGTCCCGCGGCGTCGTGCCAATGGCTCGCCCCGTGTGAGAGAGAGAGAGAGGGAGGGAGACGGAGACCGCGGCGTGGGGAGGGGAGAGAGAGAGGGGAGAGATGTATAAGCAGGGGGGAGCGGGGTTGGACCGGAAGCGGATCAGCGACGCGCTCGACAAGCACCTCGAGAAGGCGGTCGCGTCGCCGTCCACGTCGAGGGGGTCGGCGGGCGGCGGCGGCGGGCGGGACCACCACCGCCTCGTCGTGCCGTCCTCCGCGTCGTCCATGCCCAAGGGCCGCTGCTCCGAAGGTGACGTCTCCCGCCTTTCCCCATTTCTGTTTCAGGTGCCGCGGCGTGGGCTCGTGGCGTGCCGCGAATCCGGCGCGACTGTTTGGTGTGCTCATGAGGCCGTGGCATCTGCGTTGTTTTTTTGGTGAAGTAGGATGCGGGTGCGGGAGGAGATTGGTTTAGGGATTGGGGTTGCGATCTGTTGACGCGTCTGCACATGGTTGCTTATAATCAAATTTGAGTGGGTGTGGCTGGTATTTTCTCTCTCCAGTTTTTGCCCTTAACGTGTGGGAATGGCACTGTGATCTCGGTGACAGGGTATTGTTTTAAGCAAATGTCGGGTTTCGAGTGTTTTCATGTGCTTTTCGGGTGAGCTCTTGATGTGCAAATTTTCTGTACTTGTGGATGTAATCAAGACGCAAAGCTCGGTTTGATTCAACTCAGACACTTTTGGTTTAACATATTGTTTGTTTAGAGCTTTACTGATATAAGTTGGGACAAAAGGAACTGTGTAGATTATGCTTTTTGAGTTGTTTTCTAGTGTTGTGTGATACAGACCATTTCTACCTAGCATTTATTCCTGTTGTCACAGTGTAGATCTTGTCAGTTATGTAAGTTCTGCTTGCTGTTGCTTTTTCTACCAGTTTAGCTTGAGTTTGTGATGGTTGTATTTATTGTTGTATCTGCATCATAATCCTTAAGAATCAATTGTTGTATCTGCATCATAATCCTTAAGAACACATGCATTGATACTTTCATCCTTAACATTCCAGGGGAGTCTGATTCTGATAGTGAAGCATCAGATGTTAGTGGCTCTGATGGAGAAGACACCTCATGGATTTCATGGTATTGCAATTTAAGAGGGAACGAATTCTTCTGCGAGGTTGACGACGACTACATACAAGACGACTTCAACCTTTGCGGCCTCAGCAGCCAAGTTCCTTATTATGATTATGCTCTCGATCTCATTTTAGACATCGAGTCATCTCATGGTAAGTATTCTACATAATTACTCATGCACGTTAAACCTTATGGTGGGTGTATGCGAGCCAAGCATACTCTGATGCTACATTTGAACATTGTAAAGGCTTTGTTAGGATTCAGAGTTCCATATTGGGCTTCTGCATTTCCTGGTCCCAATAGATATCATAGTACGTCTTACAAACAAAAAAAAGAAGGGTGAAAGAATAGCTTTAATAGTTTCATCCATTCCTAAAACTTTTCTAGTCAGTTAGATGTCTTAATCTAGACATACAAGATGTCGCAGAATGGCATCTTTACAACTAACAGTTAATCTAGTTTTTCAACGCATGTGTTGAGAGCACCAGCTTTGTTTATCCTGCATGAAATGTGTTACACCCAGCTCAATTTGGTCCATCATTGGGCTGGCGGTATTGGGTTAATCCTACATGGTTAGTTTGAGATTTGGAATTATTTTTCTAGACAGTTAGGTATTTTAATCTAGACATATAAGATGCTTCAGAATGCCATATTTACAACTAACAACTAATCACATTTCTTGCAAGCACTAGCTTTTTTTTTTTGCTGCATGGAATTAAAATGTGTTACACCCAGGCACCCAGCTCAATTTTGGTCCATTGTTGGGCTAGCAATAGTTGGTTTATCCCACATGGTTAGATTAACCATCAATGCAACTGGATCAACCGTCTGAAGAGTATCTGGTTGCAACAGATAGTGGGGCAACCCTATTGTTATATTATGTGATAATGTGGTCAGTGAAACTAGTGACCCATGTTTGTAGCATGCTGTGCGCTGCTGCATCTTTCTGCACTTTAGCATTTTGCGCTTGTGATATCTCTTTTACTACTTTTAGGGCATTAACATTGATTATTTATGACAAGTTTAGCAAATATATTCAAAACACTCCTTATCTATTTTTTTTCTACTATCTTCAAGAATTTTTGGAGGCCAAAGTTTCTGTTAGAGTGATTCTTTCAATTGAAACTGTGGCTGCTAGATGTCATGTGATTGATAATAATGATTGGAAATTTTATACTCGTATCAGAAATATATATAGTTTAGGACATCAATACTGTCTACAATGTGCAACTTTGGCTACCAATCTCTTTAAAAATATATTGTTTCAAATAAAAAAATTATGGGGGTGTTTGGTATCACTCCACTTCAGGAAAAATTGCTCCACTCCAACTCCAAAAAATTCGCAGCCAAACGCGTCTAGCTCCAGCAACTCCAGCTCCAGGAAAAAGGTGGAGCAGGGGGTCAGATCCACGTTTTTGGTGGAGCACCTCAAGGGGTGCTCCAAAAACTCCCTTCTCAGACCTCCTCGTGGAGTTGGTGGGTATTTACCCACCATTGCCATTGGTTACACATGCGTACCGGTTTGTTCTTTTTTTTCCCCTCCCACGATCTCTCCCCGATTCGCTTGGCATGAGCGCTGTCGCCGCTGCCCATCGCCTCCCCACGCCACCTGCCCTCCGGCCAAGCGCCGCAGCTGTCTGGCAGGAGGGGAGGCCGGCTTCGCCGCCGCCGGCACGGGTCTCTTGCTCTTCCTGACGCGGTAGAGCACCCAATACTCGTCCTCCTCCCCAGTGCTCCGCTGCTGCCCGGCGCCGGGGCCGCCCCGCGTGTAGAAGCAGAACTTGACACACCACGACGCCGAGGTCCGTCACGGACCGGCCGGCGCGGGTGGAGCTGTGCATCCAGGTGGCCTGCTGGTCCTCCGCTTCCTCCGCCTCGGCGCTCAGATTCACCTCCTCATGCTCCATTTGGGCAGAAGGTATCTCGATGTCCGCGATGGTGTGAGCTCGATTCATGTTGCAGAGAGCTCAATTCCGGCACTGGAAATCTCGATTTGCGTGATTGGAAGTTCGATTCTAGCATGGAGGAACTCAATCCGGTGCGGGAGCAACTTGATTGTGCTACCCAGGTTTGATTTATGTTGTTTCGCTAAGGTTTTGACAGTGGCGCTTGCTGCCGGCGTTTGTTTGTCCTACTGCTAGCGCTAAACTCAAGAAGGCTTTGTCCGGTTGACTTGTGCTGATAGGCTGCCGGAGGCGTTAGTGTTCCCTTGCCGGCGAAGCCTAGTTCGCGACGGTGTTGGTTGCGAGCCCCTAGTGTGCTGTGTCGACACGTTGCTGATGGCCGCTGGGTGACAGCGCGTCTTTACGGATGGCTGATGGGCTATGGGATCCGAAGTTTCGTTTGGAGTGGATGGCCGGTGGCGACTCCCCGCAGGTGGACGTCCGACGGCGAGCCCCTACGCATCCTAACTGCGCCGCCGTGGCCTGCAGGGCCACGCCCCTCTCGCGCCATGTCCGCGTCGGGGCTGTAGGCTGCTCGGCCGCGGGTCGCGCTGCCGCCGCACGATGCGCCAAGCTGCGCTGCTGCTGCTGGCCGGGATGCGCCGCTGCCGCATGCTGCGCGGAACCCTGCCGGCGGCTGCTGCCGCCGCATGCCATTGGACGGCCTGCACCAATCCGCGACGGAGTAGTGTCCTGCAGCTGTGAAGTTGGTCGATGTTGGTAATTTCTCGAGAGAGGAGGAGAGAAATAAAAGGAGACTGACACACGGGTCCCATTTTCTCTGGAGCTGGATCCGTGCTTCTTGCCAAACACGTGGACAACTCCAATATTTTTCTGGAGTTGGAGTGGAGTGGAGCTAAAAAATTTGGAGTGAAGTGCTGCCAAACACCCCCTATATATTATGAATTTGATTTTCATGAATCCAGTAGCATCAACCTTATGTTGCAAGACTATTTGGATTTCTAGATATTGATGGTCAAAGTTAAAAAGGTTTTACTTGGGACAAACCTAAAACTACTATGTTTGTGATAGGAGGGAGTATCTAAACTTGATCGTCTGGTGAAGTTTGTTCTAAGTATCCCACTTTGAATACTTGTTTTCTGTATACAAAGTGTTTGGATAAGTTGGCAGTGAAATTAGCAATCACATGCCCAAATCGTGGCATAAGATAGATCTTTTACTATTATTACTGCTAATATTTTACCTTTTTATGTATTAAATTTTTATTTACTCTTGTCGGGTTTCATCTCTAGCTCTATCCCAACTTGCTTGGTTCAAAAGACTTTTGTTGTTGTTGTTGTTGTTGTTGTTGTTGTATCCCTTGGTTCTACCTATCATTTGGTTGATGTTTTTCAGTTATGTATTTGTGCAGGTGATATGTTCACTGAGGAACAAAATGAGCTGGTAGAATCAGCTG
Organism: Setaria italica; assembly: GCF_000263155.2. NCBI lineage: Eukaryota > Viridiplantae > Streptophyta > Magnoliopsida > Poales > Poaceae > Setaria > Setaria italica. Next base: position 41,080,452 of record NC_028451.1, on the reverse strand, counting down.
CAGAGATGTTGTATGGGCTGATTCATGCACGATACATTCTGACCAGCAAAGGACTGGCTGCAATGGTACATGTTCTGCTCTAACTGATGTATTTATTCTTTGATTGATGGGATTTTTATTTATTAGGGTTGCTTGTTTGGGCAGCTGGAGAAATATAAGAACTATGACTTTGGGCGGTGCCCACGTGTTTACTGCTGTGGTCAGCCATGCCTACCGGTTGGACAATCAGATATCCATCGGTCTAGTACTGTGAAGATATACTGCCCCAAGTGTGAAGACATCTACTACCCACGGTCCAAGTACCAAGGCAGTATCCTAACCATTCTCTTATTAGACTATCTTATTAATGCGTGTGTTTGTTGCCCTCCAAAAAAATGTGTGTCAAACTCCAACCTCTTCGTGAGAACCCAAACCAAAGGCCATTTTGTACTAAATCTGACACTAAGAATGGGCTGCAAATGTTCCCATATGCACCAACGCCCATTCACCCACAGCTCTATGTCCAAACACCATTAAACAGTAAAACTGTCCACACCGTCATCAGCAATCGCTATGTTTTTTCAACTCTGATAGATCAAAATTGTTTAGTACATTGGGGTCTGCTAACTCGCTTCTGTGCTATTGTGGCTCCAAAGTTGCAGAATATTGCCATTTTGTTATATTCTGCTATTTTCTTAACCTTGTTCAGACATTGATGGTGCATACTTTGGGACGACATTCCCCCATCTGTTCCTGATGACGTACGAGCACCTCAAGCCCCAGAAGCCCTCACAGCGCTATGTTCCTCGCGTCTTCGGCTTCAAGCTCCACAAGCCATGAAACCTTGTGTATCAGGCTATTAAAGCTCCACAAAGACGCAGCATGACGCCGGGGGGAGGCGGGAGTTTTGCAAGGTCTAGAGACCCTTGAAGACATATATAAGAGCACCATTGGCAGATCAGCGGATCGGTAAATACTATCTTGCTGCCTCACTCTTGTACCTAGGCTGGCACGCCTATCCAACATTTGAATGTAGCTCTAAGGACATCCAATGTTGTTGTAACCTAACTGCAGTTGTTCTTTGATTAGTAAACCAAGACCTCCTATGATTATGGGCGCTATTTGGGGCCTCGCGCTGGAAATCGTTATCTAGTTCAAGCTACTATTACCTGTTTGGTTCTCATAAGATAGTCTGAGTTGGTATTTTACGAACTTCACCTGAGTTGTGAAGGGTGCACCATTTTCTTTTGCTGGTCTCTTATTCGTTGGCTAACTAAGGCTGGAGTCTTTTTTGGTTAGCCATGCTTGATTGAGCTTGGCGTCTGTTTGGCCCACAGCCACATCAGTGGCAAGGTTTGGTTACTACACTGTCCCAAATTATACACTATCCTAAATTATAGGTTGTTTTTAGTTTTTTTTTAAATTTATAGATTTTGTTACGTATTTAGATATACCTTATGTCTACGCATAATAATATCTATGAATCTAGGAAATCAAAAATGACCTATAATTTGGGATAGATGGTAATTTGGGATAGATGGAGTACTACACAAATAGGGTAAGGTCATTTGTTTAGATATGCCCTATGTCTATACATAATAATATTTATGAATTTAGAAAAGTTAAAACGATTTATAATTTAGTCATTTGTTTAGATACGCCTTTTTTTTGTTGGGAGGAATCAGATATGCAAATATTTACAAATCTACAAAAGTTAAAGTGACGAGGGAGTACCACGCAAACAGGGTGGTCATTTGTTTGGCGTCTGTGATGATTAAAATTTAAGCAAGGTGCCAAGGTGTGACTGTCGGAATGTGCTCTAACGAACACGAGTGTTTGGTTGCAGGCGTGGCAAGACTTATAAATAAAAAATTACAAAAGAAACAAGAAATTATAATCCAAAGCAGGCCTAAGCATTTCTCAAGCCCGGCCTCAATTACAACGTACTCCGGGGGAGAAAGCTCGATTATTTGCAGCGCGGGCCGACGTTGCGGTCTGTGATGTGATAGTTGGCGTAACTAGGCCTGATATTTTCATTGGCTATTTGTATTTTTTAACATGCCAATTAAAAACTAGTCGTGCATTGAATTTGCAACTGTAACAAGTTGGAGATTTGTAGTCTTGACATCGGACAATCTTACCGCACCACACAACAAGCAATTTGGTGTGCTGATTTTGCAGAACATTGAAAATCCGAAATTTTACTCAACCAGAACCAAAGCACCACAATTCACAGGAAGCAACCGAACCGTAGTTTATATTGCTCTTAAAAGTAAACATAGTAATATTTGACATTTTACTGGAGCTACGGAATGGCAGTATGGCACATCTATTTCTTCTGATTCAAGGCCCAACTCAATGAAAATTGAAACAATCACCAGGTCTTGAGCTCAGAGGAAAAATATTCACCAGTACAAAAACAAATCCATGCAGGATTCAAGTAAAAAGAAGAAACAGAAGTCCATGTTTTAGATGGAGTATAATTTATTTAAGAATCATTCCCTCCATCCCACGTCCATGAGTTTGCAAACTTCCAACTCACATTCTGTCATCAATTAACCAGTCAATGCAGCATTGAGTGCACTGTGGACATCGACTCCGATCTGAGCCTCAGCCTTCTCCAAGTCAGTTGAGGCTGACCCAAGCTTGGCAGTGAATTCAGAGAGACCCTTCTGGACCAAGGCTGGGTCGATCTGATCCACAGGGACAGCCTCAACGGCTACAATGTCAGCTATGGAGTTTGCATGGACGAATGCAAACCCACTGCTCACAAAGTACTTGGTCACATCGTTCCCCTCATGTACCGAGAGAACACCAGGCTTGAGCTCAGCGATTGTGGCAACATGGCCTGGCAAAACACCCATCTGACCAGTTGTAGCTGGTACAATCACCATGTCAACCTGAAAACAAGTGATAACAGAGCCACGTCAATGTAATGCAACCAGAGAGAAAATCAGAAAACAGTTGTCAGATAAGTTACACCGATGGGAAATGGCACCTTAGCCATATTATAACGACACAAGAAAGCAATGTAAACCAGAAACCAATTCGTCATTAGACAAATAGTAATGGCAAAACATGACGGTAGAGAACAAATCCTGAAATCTATACACCAAACATCATAATGTAGTGAGTTACATTTTGGCAGAGGTTTACATGACACATGACGCAAATAAGCAGTGCAAAATGATCTTGACGCAAAAATTTCCCTGTGGATTCAGCTTAAACAAACCCTTGGATTATACTTGGATCACCCTTCTGGACAATAAGTTCACAAATAACCACAAGAAGCAGTTTGAGGAGACTGTATCATAAAGCATGATACTTAGAGCAAGTAGTTGGTGGCATATCATGGTAAATACATAAGAATAGATGAAAGGACAAAGTGATTGATACCAGCAAGCTACCTTTACTGATAAGAAACTACATTGAACAAATTAAACCACTACTTGGTCTATTCTCAACAAGAACAAGAACCATGAGGCAAAGCCATTGAGGGCAGCAAGCTACATTTATTTACTTGGTCTATTCATGACAAGAACAAACAACTATTCATGCCACAAGACCAGACTAAGAGAGTTTTGTGGCATGGACCTTCAAAATGATGAACTTCTCAATCCGGGTAACTAAACCAAAGATATTGACATCAAATACTAAATGTTGTCAAAGTGGTAACCTTGTTCAAGATACAAAAGCACCACAAGACACGCACAGTTACATGATAAGGATTGGTCTAAATCTAGGTCACTTGCCCTTGATTCACCGTTTCAATTAAATAAGATTTGTCCTCTCCACAAATAACCAAACATGAAACAGCAGGCATAACACTGTAGAGACCAGTATAACAAAAAAAAGGAGCAGAACACATAATAGGATTACAGTCAATGCATCAAGCTAGTTATAAATAAAACTTTAACTATACAGACACTATGATTAGGTAGTGACACGGTGAAAGAAAACTACGCAAGGTACCCCAAATGAGGAGAGACAAAATCATCAGTCACAGGAAACAAAAAGAAGAAATTGTATAAAAGGAAGCTAATCAGGCAGGGATATGTATTTTGGCGGCTTAAAAATGTTCAATAAGGATGCTCTAATATTGCAGCAACTCACGTACATCCACTAAACAGCAAAATAATCGAAACCATTATCAGAAAAAACTACTTGCAAGCAGAGAAGTCAAATGCTGTAACTTCTACTCATCAGTTAAGTGACCAAAGCCAACCAACACCATTTATCCGGAGGCCTACACCACATTGACCAATCCAAGAATGTCAGTTCAACCTGCCAGTGGCAGCCGAACAATACTGCTGATAACGATAACGAAATACCTGATTATTTTCTAACAACCACTCTCAATGAGAACTCCAGTAGGATCATGTGAACATTGATCGCATCACAGACATTTGACCTCAACGAAAACGCCAGCTAAAACTAAAAGCACTCATCGTACCACCTCACATCGAACCCACAGCCGCTAACCAAAACACGACGACCCAGACGGAGGTTCACATCACCCCGTGTGAACCAGATCAAGGCGGGGGCATGTCTCCTCAAAATATCGCCCCCGTAGGCCAGACTGACCCCCAGATCTTGCAGACCAGAAACCCTAGAAACGCGCGAAGCCCCGAACACACAGATCTGGGACCAGAAATGGCGGATGGGCGGGGGGCGGCGGATGGGTATACCTCCTTGTTGGCGATCTCGGACTTGTAGGGGAGGACGAAGTTGACGGTGAGCTTGGTGGGGATGGTGGCCGGCGTGGGCGGGCGCGGCTGCATCAGGGACATGGGCGTCGAGGGGGGCTCGATGTTGGGAGCGACCTTCTTCCACGCCTCCACGAACGTGGAGTCCTCGGCGGCCGCCGCGGGCACCTCCGCCGTGGCGAGCGCCCGGCGGGCGGTGGGCGCCACGGCGGCGCGGGAGACGAGACGGCGGGCGGCGTGGCGCAGCATTTTTCTCTCTCTCTACCCCTCTCTTTTTCCTCTCTCTCTCTCTCCTCGCCTCGCGTCGTTGCCCTCGAGGATTCGACGGATGCGGCCGCGGGGACTGGGTGCTAGGGAAGCTGGGTGCGGGCGATTTGGAGAGAGTGAGGAGGGGTGGTGGGGTGGGAGAGCTGCTATTGGGCTGGGCTGCTCTGCTCGTGCTCGACGGCTCGACCCCCCAGATGAATTCGGATTTGGACTGGGCTGAGCTCGGTGCTCAGATTGAGACTTTCTTTTTTATGTAATAACCTCTTTCTTTTCAACATTTTGCGCCATTATCAGGTGATTTTGTACATCTATCGATGCTATCCTGGGGACAATTTACGTGACAAACCCATTATCTTTCTCAAATAGTATAATATTTTGCGAGATGATCTATAGAAACAACACGATACAAATGGCTCCTCGCTGGGATAAAAGGGAGAGCTAAACTAGTTGAGGTATAAAAACCATCTTTAAGTACAAAACATGGCCTATACATGGACATGTAAAGCATCAGAACCGTTATCCCCATGACCTTTTTAGATGAGGCCGCTTTATCACTAGGTTTCGCTACGTTCAATTTTGAAACAGTCCCTGCAGGTTTATGCACATCTCTTCACTACAAACTATCTGGGTAATCCGTTGCACATCTCCACACGTTCAAATATCAAACAATCCCTACAGGTTTAAAACGCGCATCTTTACTCCAAACTATCTTGATAAGGTCTCAAAAAATCTTGATAAACCATTATAACATGGGCCATTTGCATAGAGGATTGTTGCCCTACTCTGGTGCCCTCTTTATTTCCACTTCACATCATTGCAAATACTGCTCCCAGACCATTATTCCTACTATGCTTGGCTTACATAGAAATCCAGCAGAGTTGCCATTTCCCCAATCCAATTTGAATAGCCCAACACCTATAAAACACACATTTTATTCCAGAATTGGCCTCTCAAAAAATAGCCACTTGCTTAAAGATACAGGAACAAATATCAAATGCAACAAGGCATGATCAAGGAATTTCTCAGAGCTATCCAAATTATAGAAGTAAACCCCAGATCAATCCATCTGTCCCACACAAGATAAGGCGATCAAAGAAAGTTTACACAAAATACTCCCAATTCCCAATCATCACAAACTCTACTTTCGCCAAGATCACCTGATCATTTCTGTGGCATAAACATCAAAACTATATCGAATGCATACATAATGTAAAGGTAAAAATATCTTGGCCATGTGCAATATCCGAAAGGGTTGGCCACCCCACCTATAGCACCTCTATACAAAGCCACTCTGCAGGCGCCTTCGTGGTACCATGGAGGCATGCAACTGCTGCACCCTGACTTTTGATGGCAGCAAACCCTGGAATATTCACATCATACCACTATAGGCCCTGATTGCCTTTCTATACAGGTGAGGGATGAGGCTAGCACCATCAACCTCTCTCGATGCACAATGACACCTCTTGTTGTCAAATCGCGTAGTGACCTACAACGATCAAGTATGAGATACGCTGCAATCCTTGTGCTCATCAGCACTGGCCGTTGATCAATAGCCATAGCCATCTTGTACAAGCCTGCCCCGACAAATATCCAACACATAGCGTGTCATGATATGCTTGTTCTTGTTGCTTGCATCTGATGTCTATGCACCATCAATTCCGTAGTGCAGAAGGGGGCACAACCTGTGGGCCAAAGATGAAACCCACAAAACTTCCAAAATGCGGCTTCAGCCAATCACAAGCTTTCACTATCACTGCGGAGGAGGTTGAAGAGACTGTGGTTGGGTGTTATAATGGGCATAGGATTGAGAGTATAGGGGGTTCATCATGCTCTGCAAAAACGCAATACTAGTTATGTCTGCTACAACTTCTCAGGTCAGTGAAGGAAACAATCTATGCAGATATAGGAAGACAAACCACCTGTGACTGGAGGGGGCCAGCAGAAGCCATTCCGTAATGCATCTGAGATGACTCATCTTGAGAGGGATCATTATATCCCGCTTGTGTAAACATTCCATGAGATCCATGGGCCATGTGATCCTGGATCATATCAAGAGGCTTAGGAGCATACATGTGCAAGGGACATGCTTAAAAAGAAAAGGTTACTCAACATAATGGTTATGAACTCATATCAAGGAACAGACCTGAGATACAATGTCATTGGTTGTACCAATATGGGAGTATCCTGGATGTGCATTTTGGTTCATATAATTTCCAGTGTATCCAGATTGGGGTGCTTGAGTAAACTCAACACCATAACCACCACCTTGAGAAGCCTGCAAATGGAAACTTTTATAAGCCCAAAAAAGAGCTAAACTTCATAACAATTACATAACTGGTTATTTAAATTTCCCAAAGCCATTCAGGAGACGTATATGAATACAGAAATGATAAAAATTGCATGTGATGACAAGTATATAAACCTGGGTAGAGAAATCTGCAATGTTGTATGGCACATGAGATCCTTGGCTCTTGAAATCATCTCCGAAGAAGTCCTAGCAAACCAACAAATAAGTATTGCGTCAACAGAGAGGATAATAAGATAGTAATGTCAGGCATCATTTATTGCCAGTACCTGAGACATGCCACCAATGGAAAAACCATCACGGAATGTTTGACTGAGTCCTTGGACAGGCATCTAAGTTTAAAAGGAAAATATTACTATGTGACTGCTATTATTTCCAGTATTATACAATAGAAACAAGCAAACCTGTGTCATTAATCCAGTTTGGGACATTTGGGCTCCACCAGAAGGCTGACTGCTAGGATTCTCCAAGCCAGCATAGTTAAAATTTGACCCCATGCCACCCATAGCCTGCTGAGAGTTCTGTTGATGAGCAAGATGACCACCAATAGGACCACCCGTGTTGGAACGAGGTGCCCCAAAATTTCTACTTCCAGGTTGAGGCACCGGCGGAACAGCTCCAATGGGCCCATGCAATCCCCGGGTTGGAATTGCATATGGTTGAGAATGTGGAGCCCCAGGAAATGGAGGAAAAGGCATACGAGGTACAGCATAGCCTGCCGGGTGCACACCAGGCTTATGAACTCCATTTGGTGGGCCATAAGGAACAAATGATTGTCCTGAAGAAGGGGGAGGGTTGTCAGAGGTTGAAAGGTAACTTTTTATGGAAAAAAAAACAACATGAATGTATAAACTGTACATACCTTTCCCCCTACCACTTCTCTTATCTCCTGCTGGGCTGGCCCCAGCCCCAAAGTTGGCTCCCTGCATAACACCTTGACCACCGCCCAGGAACAACCTCCGCTCATTATAGATCTATAGTTACCAAAATAGCATTGGTGAGAGAGGAAAACAAACATGTCAGGATGCATCACAGCAGTAATCTGGGGGAAAAAAGGTTCACCTTTTTTGGCTTCTGAAATTGCACCATACTCTGCTTTAAGTTGTTTAAAGGTCCTTCTACCAAACACTCATGCTCCTAAATACACAAAAAATGTGTGTGAAGCTCAAAACAACACAATGTAACATAGTTGATAAAGTTACTCATCATACTGTTCACATATCCCAAGTGTTAATAAATTGCCACACTTCACAGGCAAAAGAAACAACACCAACCATCCTAAATCAGCATCCAAATGTAGGAAAGGAAAGCTTACCTTGTAATGCGTCAACAAGCTATTCCAAAGGAGCTGTTTGCTCAATACTTTTGGATTACCAAGAATAACTATGCCATACCGTGCACGAGTTAGCGCAACATTTAACCTGCGTGGATCGTTGAGAAACCCAATTCCCTGAGAGCATAAAGAAGGCGTCAGTTTACATGGCCGTGCTACAAAACAGTTTGCTCCCTAAGCACAAACAGGTAAGCTAGCATGGAAGTAATTAAACAATGCAAATGTAATGCATGCCGCAATAAATAAATGAGCTGAGTGTCCAGGAATACTCCACATTAACAGACTTAATGGCATGGCTTGAAGTATCTACTCACATAAACAAATCACAAATATCTTATACAGTTACAGTAAACAAAACACAAATAGCTGCATAATGAACATTGGCTAGTTAAATTGTGCAAACCATAGTAGTCTACATAATTAAAAAAAAGGACAAACATACCTGGTGCTCATTGCTTCTAACACAGGACAGAATAATGTAGTCTTTCTCTCTTCCCTGAAATGAGTCTACACTCGCTACCTGAAAGAGGTACTAGACTTGAGAAAAGCAAACTTCTATGAGGGATTAATATTTACTTTTTGACATGCTATATCACCAACCTCGATTTCCTTGTAAAGTTGTTGGCGAAGAGAGCCATTCCTTGACATATAATTTACAATGTATGCCCTTTGTCCTTCATAAGGTGTGATAACTCCAATCTGTGTGTTCAGCGACAGCAATACATGATGAGTACACGCTGTGTCAGGGATTTTGTGATGTTCCCCATAAGCTAAGGAATATTCTGGTCATAACATGATACCTGGCTTGGTACAACACCACTTCTTAAAAATGTTGTTACAATTTTTTCAACATTTGCAGCTTCGGTTCTATTGAGGTATGATGTCCCACTAGCACTGATCTCTTCTTGTCCCATCTGCAGAAAATTGGTATAAACATACATCCAAAATTGGAAGAGCTTTTGTGTGTGAAACATGACAGTTCAAAGATTGTCCAAGAAGCTACCTGCACATAGAAGAACATAGGCCGATTTGGAACAGGCCAAGGAAAATCAATTCCAGATGATTGCCTCTCATTAACAGTAACTCCATTTTGCAGTGTGCCTTCATAGAAGCAGTTGGACGGAAATTCTGAGAGGCAAGGATGCATTCTATACTGGACCTGTAAATCAGAGATGATTAAGTTAGAATTATCGTGGATGGTTTAGAGTAGCTGTCTTCTAAACTAATCACTGCAATGCCGCTGCTTCAAATTGGCATAACTTAATAAATTGATAACAGCAAAAGTCAGACATGGACGTCATCTCTATACATCCATTTCCACTGTATTTGATTAGGTTATGGTTGAAACAGCCATAGAAACAGTAAACAGGTTTCTTTCAGAAAATTGTCTTGTTTTCTTTAGCATCAGATATTTACTTTTATCCTAAAATTTATAATCCCTCTGTTTTTGAACTAATCCTAAACATCATATATTCAAAAACAAAGGGAGTACAAGTGCTTGGGGGCCTAACACAGCATTGCAACAACATGGATATGTTCTATATAAAAATCTAACACAAAAACTATAAAAAAACAGACCAAGTTTCATGAGTAACCATCTCTAAAGAAAACTGGACGTGAGAGAACTAAAAATTAAGGCACCAAAAAGATCGTAGCCTTCATATAGTACTAACATTGAGAGATGAAGCTGGGAGAGAATAATTATCACCAAGGTAGCACTTTTGAGACATAACACAACAGAGGCAAGTATTACCTGTAGCCTGAATGGTTTCACTCCCAGGATAACAAGGCGTTCAAACAGAGACTGCGCTAGACCTGCACGAGCTGCTTTTTTGCACATGATGACTGGACCCAGTTGGCAATGATCTCCGACAAGAACAACCTAAATGAATTGTAAGAGTATAAATACAGGATAAAAATTAAACCCTTGTTCAGTAAATTATTGTTGTTACCTGCTTGACACCAAGCACCAAAGGAATAAGGCATTCAGGCTCTGTTGCCTGTGTGGACTCGTCAATAAGAACCTGAGAATAAAATTCACCATTGCCTCAGGATATATTACAGAACAGCCATCTATGGTAACCTTAAGACAGCTACAGGTATATAAATCGTTACTTGTCGGAAACGGAAGTTTGAAAGACGGGGATCTCCAGCACCGACACAGGTGCAACAAATGACATCAGCACTCTGAAGTATCTCTCTTTCAGTGGCACGTTTTAGTGACTTGTACTTCTTCTCATCACTGCTAGACAATTCACCTGCAAAAGCATAATATGCATTTAAGAATACTCATTCAATAATTTCTGCTGCTCTGGGCACATTGCATCCCTCAAAAAAGGATCGATTGTGGCACACTAGCATCACAACATGAATAAATACCTTGCTCATCTTTCAGTTGCTGTAGCTTGTGCAATTCACTCTTTTCAGATGTATCAAGGTGCTTAACCTGCAAGGTTTAACAGATGCATCAGTGGAATATATAAGACAAATTTTCATCGAAGCAACCAGATATAAATCAAGGATGTACCTGATAATGAAGTGTAAGATGCTCAACAGGAGATGAAACAGCTTCTCGAGATTTTGCACACAACCTAACAACCTGTAGCCCAAAATCACAATTAATAACAGATCACAAAATACAGCATCAATATCAGGACAACAGCCTTAACAAAAGCTGGAGACTCAAAATGTGAGTGGGGTGGGTGGATTAAAGGATTTTGTTGTTTATAATCATGCTATGATCTTTCAAAAGTTATTAGCTAAACATCATATCAAATAAGCTTAAAAAACTATACATATATTGCTTGTAACAGGTTAGCTGGTGTTAGTACTGCATCCAAATGTACAAATCATGATCACGTAATCATCCAAACATCAATGGCATATTTAACAAAATAGCAATGGCATACTCAGCAGGAAGCAGAGAGGAAAAATGAAGCCAAATGGGAAATTGTCGAAAGCTCAAATTACAAGCAGCGTGCAGCCCTATGGGCATGTTGTAGATTTCAAGCAGGCTTCAATGTACCTTAAGACCAGTTGAGCTTATCTTCTCCGCCAGTTGATCAACAGCAACATTACTTGGTGCACATACAAGAACCTAAGATTGGGAGAGAGAGAAAGGGTCAGAGAGGTCAAACAGTTCTCCATAAATATATCAGCGTAGCAAATAACAGACTCTTAGTGTCTTATACCTGTCCTTGACCTTGTTTTGCCATGTGATACACAATTGCAGCAGATGTGACAGTTTTTCCAGTGCCAGGTGGTCCTTGAATCAAACTAACTGGCTTCTGGAGGACACTTTTAACTGCTAAAACCTGAAACACACCAAGAAATTCAGAAGGCAACATCACATCAAATAACTAATAATAATAAATGGATCATAACAGCAGAATGCTACTAGACACATATCTTATGCACGTTTGCGAAAAAATAGTAGTAGGCACATATGATGTACCTGGGAAGCATTTAGCTCTGGAAGTCCTGGTGCACCAAAGCGTCTTGGTAGGGTATTACGTATTATTTGATGCTCAACTTCATGTCCCAAAAGATGATGGTATATGTATCTGTGTGACAGAACAGATGCATGTAAAACTTTGCTAGTGATATGGCTGTGACAAACACCTTGGAAGAATGGTTTATACAAGAAAGAACTCAAATACAAAATTACTACTAACTACTAAGAGTGAAATGCACAGGTGGTCCTTGTCATGGAGGTGTCATCCAGGTCCATGAAATTGGAAACTGCAGACAAGGGCCCATAAACTTGTTAAAATTTGTCATCTAAGTCCAAAGCGCCCAAAATACCCCCATCATTTTGACTTGTCAATATGAGATCTCCACATTGACATGCCACATCAGCAACTGTATTTTCAAAGTCCATGGACCTGACTCCATTACAAGTTTAAGGACCGCTCGCACATTTCACTCTACTAAGAATATTCTGCAAAATGAATATATCAGGTAGTGTAGATAAGATCAGACACAATCAAATGGTTCATTGACTAGCTAAAAAATCATTTGAAGTGCTTTTTGGATTTAATAAGGCCATTTTCAATCTAAGAGCCTTGTTGCTAATTCAACTATAACATGTCAACAGCACAACTTAATCCTGCCCACAAGGCCACACATTGAACTCACCCACTGACACTTGTCTCGTCCACGGCAAAAGTTTTCATCGCTCCTTGCATTCTATCAAAGCTAGTACTCTTCCAAACAAAATCCACACTGAATCCAACGCTTAGTTCAGTGGGTACCCCCTGAAATCCAGAGAAAGAAATACAATACTCTGAGCGGATGCTAAAAAGAAATAAGAAAAAAGTACCTCCTCATACCTGACTAGCACGAAGCTCAAGTGCCACCTCCTCTTGTGCAGTGAGCTTAATCTGAAAGAACAATGTCCTTAGCATGGGCATAAAGGTCAAATTAACCCAATCAAGACTATCGAACAATTATAAATGTCTCTAATACACATACCACATGCCCCACAGACTGCCATGTGGGATGTGAGCTATCACCAGGATATCTCAAGCGCAGCTCATCTCCAGGCACAAGCCTCAACTCATTATCTTCCTAAAATACATAATTGATTTCCCATGTTATGCAAAGAATGCACGATACAGAACCAACATAGTCTATGACAAATAAAGGTGTAAATACACTGATCCAATTATTTCAGTTCTTAAACAAACCTTTGGAAAGACAAAGTAAGCTACACGCTTCTTGTTCAGCCCAATATCCCACCGAACAGTTACATTATCCTTGCTCTGCGACTCTTTCATCATCTACAGCAACAGAAAACAATAATGCAATTGAGTTCTGTGATAGAAAAAGAGAGAGAGAAACATGAGATCATAACCACAACGCAGTACCTTATCATAATCAGCCTCGAGTTTTATCAGCGGAGCAAAAACATTTTGATACTGGTGAAAAAAGAGTAAGGATTAGAATGATAGGCAAACAAATGAGCTCTGAACGATTGGGAGTAGTAAAAGGTAATCTCAAGAAATACAAATGCAGAGATTTATAGCTTTATAAAGTTCTAACCTGGTAAGCATCTTCATACTTCAAAACCACTGACTGAGGTTCATCATCTACACCAGGCTTTTCAAGATCTTCAAGGGAGGCATCAGGATTTGTCTTCCAGAGCTCTTCCACTTTGTTAATTTGCTGAGCACTAATTTGACGAGCTCTTAGCTGCTCCTGTTCTGAGGGTACCTGGAAAGAAGTAAATTGCTCGATCATCAGAAAGTTACTAGCTAGTCAAGCACATAGGCGTGAAAGCATCATGACAAACACTTGCCTTTACAAGCCATGACAAGAAACACCTGTCATCAATAAGAGGACACCACTGACTGAGATCCCAATTCATATCCTTCAATGCATTAACACTCAAACATGGCTCTCTGCACAAAAGAACAACAACGTTCTCCGACTTTGCTGAGATAAACCCAAGAAGAAATACATTTCTACAGCCACAGTTATAGCATTCAAGAATTGTTTCTCCCAAAGGGCTATCCTTGTGAAGGCACACTTCCTTATGCTTTGCCCTGACCTGCAAACAACAAATGTATGATTATGACCATCTACAAAGCAATAGTTTCGCATAAATAGGTGAAAGCAGATGGATTCTGGCGCAAACCAAAAAAAATAGTGCTTCAGCATGAGTGATCTAACCTACACCCAATATATTTATTTTGTATGCAAAGCTGACAGTCTTGTTATTTGCCCACCCCATTCTCTCTCCATCCTTCTTTTCACTTGTAAATGACCCTTTGGCTTAGCTTTAGGAGTAAGCATTTGTGTGTTCACTAGCACCAGTTCTTTATTTGCTTAGACAAGCATAGTTAACGGTTTGCTTAGACAAGCATCATAGCACACAGCAGGGATCGATGCCTGAACACCAAAAGTGTGTCAACACTACAGTGTGGGTGGCCTTAACAAATCTATTTTAACTACATAGCCTTCCAATAAGCCAACAACGTTCCAAGGTAACAAATTGTTTGAGCTGAACTGTCACAATATGAATACTGGTTGTAAACAATTTTTTAGAACAAAAGATACCGTGTACCCCTGTTGACATCAAATACATCCTACTCATATACAATTTGACATGGTCTTCCCTGAAAATACAATTAAACCGCTTTTCATAGCAAACCATATGAATGATGGTATCAGTAATCCACTTGAAAGCGACTGAACGATTGAACCACCGGCTAACATGAACCACATTTGCCACAATATGTAGCAACTATTACAATCACAAAAAAAGCAAATTTTAATTGAGCACAACAAAAGTTTAAACCAAATACGCACATCTAGCAATATTATTTTCATTCCCACGGCAACATTTCCCATAGATATAACCGCTAATGCAATACTTCAAACTGGGTTATTCAACATCAAAATTCAAAATAGAATTAACATGATCTGACTCAAAGTTGTTTTACCTACAACTATTTCACCAGAAAGTATTCCTAGTCTACTGCAATATCAATCCAGGATGAACAGT